>NC_090997.1:22432651-22735681 GCF_041146395.1 Eulemur rufifrons | reverse complement strand
TAGGACATACCCAGTGACATTTAGAAGGATGAGACTGGAATGTTTTCTAGAAGGCCACACTTCTTGTGCAGCTAGTTCAGAGGAAAAATGGACACAGCTAGTTAAGAGAAAAAATGAACAAAAGAAAAGGCAAGACAGTCCCTTTGTGAGTAACTGGAAAATGCCTCCTGATTTCACATTAAGTAGATACATGTGATGGGATTATAAAATGATATGATTTATTCTGGGCTTGTTCCTGAGTTGAATTCAGGCCTTAACCTGTTGGGATTTAGTGAACTGGTCCTAGGCTCAAAGTATTATCGAATGAGTGGATGAATCCCCCCACATAGTTTTTGAGGACAGCTGTGGTGAGAAGTGCTTCTAGAACTGTGTTCCTGTCTACCTTCTGCCTTGAGCTTGAGTAAGTGACTTGACCTCTCTGAACCTTGGAAATCCGAGCAGTGACGCCTGCATTGCGGCAGTGTTGGGGATTAGGAGGCACGTGAATAGTCCCTGTGTGTGAGCGCCCGGAGTCCCGAACTCCTGGCTCCCGACTGTGCACAGTAGTGTTATTGAAGTTAATACCTAACTGACAGATGAACTGACCAGCTGATCCTGGGCTCCACACGAGTTAGCTGCCTTCGTTTTGATACTCAGCCTTTCTCTAAAGATTAAAGTATGTGTGTGGTTTAAATATTGGATTGAGCTCAATCTGAATAATGTAAGATACCCTGCCCTTCAAATACTAAAGAATATGTTATACATATTTCACTTTTATACTCACCTGGTTACATGCATTTCAAACACCAAAACCAGTGGTTTAAATAAATCGTGTGTTTGCAAAAGAGAAGTGTGCTTGAATCCAAGAAAGATACTGGGTTGAGATCCATTTTAGATTTCGGTGGGCTTATCTGGGAGGAGCATTTTTAATTTCTCTTTTGAAATTGTATATTATTCCCACTCATTTTAGAAAAAAAAAATCTTACAATGCCCCCTTTGTCTAACTTAAAATACTTAAAATAATGTCTGAGATTTGGAACAGAATTTTAGTACAACAGCTTACATATGTATTGACTGAAGTAGTTTTTACTTTTTCTAAAGATAATGTGTGTAGCTCTAAATTGGTATTCTGTTAATTCTTTGTATCTTTCTTCTATTTTTTTCCCTCAAACGTAGGTCATGGGAATAGTCCTTTAGTTTATGTTTAGATTGCTGCTTGTTCGCTTATTTCTTTTTTTAGCATTTTAAAGCTTTTTTACAGTTTCCCTCCTACTGTTTTGTTTGGCAAAGGCTTTCTAACTCAACCAGCTAAAAGAAACGTTCCACAGTAGCAGGGTGCCATATAAAACAGGATCCCACACCTATAATCTAAATGGCTAGAGATGATAAAATACCTGCCATTAAAAAATACATGTTCTTTACAACTTATCTGGAAAAAGGTTTCCTTAGAGTGACATGTAATATAAGAACATCTGAAATGAGTCCAGATTGCCCCTTACTTTGATGCAGTGAACAATAGCAGCAGAAAGAAAACATGTTTATAAAAATAGATAAAGTTTGTTGCAACTTCGGAACGTGGCTGTTAGTAGTAAGTTATTTAAATTATAAATACATTAGTTTTTTACAAAGTTAACTAGATTTTTACATTCATCTTTAATGTAGCCATCTGATTTTAAACCTTTCCATTCACAAGTGATTAAAATGAACGTCACTTATTTAAAAATAAGAATCATTAAATGTGCATAACAGTGTGTGTTTATGTCATATGCAAAGTCTTAGTTATAAATATTTGCTTCCTGATTAGTTAATTCTTAACTGTTGGAATAGATGGATCACAAGTACTCACAGCAGGGGCTACAGATAGATTTCCTTTATAAAAGTAGAAAGAAATGCACATAAAAAAATTAACAATTATTTACAAGTCATCCTAAAACTTAAAGCTATGACCTACACACCATGGTAATAAGAAGGAGTTTGTAAACTTTACTCTCTTTTTACTATGTGATACAATTAGTTCTTTATTGGCAATGAAGACACATTTACTGGATTGAAGTTTAAGATTTAGTTTTATGTTGATGAGATGCAGGAGGCTGTAGCTTCTGCTACTGAGTCCTGCCTCTCATTTTTTTTTGTTTCTTTTTTTTGGGGGGGTCGAGTTTTTTTTTTTTGTTTTTTTGCTTTTGAAGAAGGTGGGTGTGTGGGTGAGACAAGAAAGGAGGTATTATTGAGGAGATATGTGTGTGTGTGTGTGTGTGTGTGTGTGTGTTTGTAAAAAGAGAGGGAGAGAGAGTGAGAAATAGAGGGGGCAGAGAGCCCCCTAATTATTTGCCTATGAGGCACAGTTAACTGTCAGGAAAACTTTATTACCTGGGGAAGGTTCCAGTACAAGGCTTGTCCATTAGAGCCCAGATGAGTTGGCCCCTGTTATCTCCCCAAAGTGGATCCTGGTGAAATTTACCAAGACCACAGTTCCTATTTCCTGGTTTTATAGGAGTTCCTTTACCAACATAGGTGGGGGAGAGGAGAATGTAGGCTGAAAGGAAAGGGAGACATAAATCAAATTCTTTCCAAAGGAGCCTGACTTAATATATTCAACTCTATGCTTTGCACACTATTTTCTACTGCACACTAAGATGCTGTTATAAAGGAAAGTTCTACTTAGTAGCTGTAGGTTTTCCACATACTGTTATGATAGAGAATCTGTTTAATTATCTTAGCCTTAGGAACTAGCCAGGGGAAATCACTGGGAGTATTCATTGGTGAAGCCTCCACCTCCTTCTCTTTTCTCCCGATTTGGTAGTCCAGGTGCACCGGCTAATGCTGCTCCCCTGAAAAATGGCTTGTATTAAGAGGTTTCATGGTATATTTTCTTTAGAAACCATTTCTAAATGTACTAGACTTGTTTTGTTTTTCAACCTACATGAGCATGTTGAATTTCTTATGTGTCAGATAATTTCTGTTTGTTCAATATTTGGTCTCAGAGAAGGAATGAAGACACTAAGTTCTTTAATAAATGATTTCAGATGGTTGTTAAAAGTTAAATGTGGGTAAAATTGTGCTATGAGAGCTATGTCCACACAGATGAAAATACGTTAGCTCTTCAAGAAAATAGAAAACAAGCACACACCATTTGCCACCTCATTTTGTTCCCAGTGTTTAATGGCATGAACCATAGTTTCTTTAGATTGTTTGAATAGATCCAATGTTTCTCCACTATGTGTCTTGTGGAAAGTATTCTGGGTGTTTGTACAAATGTGTGTGCATGCGTGTATTCAAATATGTGCAATTGCCACGTATCCCGGAAAGCCAGCACAATTGAGTTAGTTCTGATTATCTGCATAACAAATAATCTCCAAATTTAATGGCTTAAAACAATAACAACATTTTTTTTTGTTTTTGGTTTCTGTGGATCAAGAATTCAAGAATTGCCCCATTGGGCACTTCTAGCTAGAGGTTTCTTAGGTAGTAACCATCAGATACATGGTGGTCAGAGCTGAAACAGCTGCGGCTGGGTGGCTGGGAACACTGAGGGGTAGCTAGACCCCGCTCTTTTTTCCTTTGTCCACAGAACCTTTCCATGTGGTCTCTCTGCATGGGCTAATTTGGACTTTATCATAGCATGGAAGCTTTAGAGATCTAATATGATGGCTCAGAGCTCCAAAGATGAGTGTTCCAAGAGGTGGGCAAAAGCGCTATACCTTTTATTAAATATAACCGAGCCTTGTAAATATTGTAGCATTACTTTTCCATAATCTGTTAGTTGAGGCAGTTGCAAAGCCCACCAAGTTTCAGAGGGAGGAGACAGATACCACCTTTTGATTGGGGTGTGGCATTGTGGAAGAGCAAGTGGGAGGGGAAATATCATTGGGGCCATTTTTATAATCCGTCACGGTTATGGGTTTTTTTTTAAATAAAAGCCTAATAATTAACCTAATTATAGACTTTTTCTTAATAATAATTAAAGAATAACCTGCTCATCAAAGTATCAATTCTGGACTGACACTTTTTCAGAATCTATTGTAACCTATATGGCATGCCTGGCATGCATATGTAATTCAGTTCCATGTGTTAAATTACTTAGGTAATGATTATTTACTTTTGAAAGAATAAATAGTAGGAAGACCTCTTTTCAGAACAAATGTCAACGTACTCCAGAAATGAAAAGTAGCAATTACATTTCCGTTGCACTTACGTTAGCACAAAACACTCTGCATTATTTTAAGTTGCTGTATTAAAATGTTTCTATAAATTTGCAAAGGTTTCTCCTTTTGAATAAAAATAATTACATATTCTGAATACTAGGCACTCTTTACACTGTGGCAGTAAATTTGATTTATGTCTTATACAAGTGTGTCTTATGTAATAGTGGATATTAGTTATCATATCTTTACAAATAGTGATAATGTAAATTCCTGTATTCCTCTGGTCAAGTTTGGGGGGCTTCTAATTATTTCTGTCATTTTAGGCAGAGATTAACTTGAAATGCAATATTTTTAAATTGTTCCATTGCACAATGACATGATTATTGCTGTTTTAACACATAGGGGAAGCAATTGCTTGAAGCATATTGACAAATGTTTAAAATACCCATTATCCTACATGATGAGTGCGATGTACACTGTCTAGGGAATGGACACACTTGAAGCTCAGACTCGGGGGGATGGGGAGGCATGGGCAATATATATAACCTGAACTTTTGTACCCCCATAATGAGCTGAAAAAAAAACACCCATTGTCTCTCTCAGAAAAGAATATGGAAATATGAATTATTTTTTGGTTGGGATGGTGGACATTACTTTCTTCTCTTTGAACTTGTTTAAGGTTAATCTTCAATATAATCAGAAAGAACACGAGTTGCTTACATTGTTTGGTATTACTCAGCATTCAACAGTAACTTATTCTCTAGCTGAGATGTAGTTTCATTGCTATAGCCAAAAAAGAAGCTTATAATTAAAAGCAATTAAACTATTTAGATTTTCTTATTTTTTCAATTTTTTTGGCTTTTTCCCCCATTAGGTCAAAAACCAGTTAAACTCTTAGTATTCTTACTATGCTCGGCATGCAGAGCTTTTCAATAGGATAATAATTATTAATAGTTGATTCAATCAATTACATTTTGACTAACAAATTGGTTTTTATTTGTTCTTAGATTTATAAAAGTAACCAAAACAAAATATTAAAGTGAAACATTTAACCTTACCTTTTATTCGGTTTTATTGAGCTTATCATGTATACCAAATTTTTAATATGTTTTCCTATGAAAGAAACTTTCATAGGAAAGAAAAAGAAGAGAGAGAAAGAAACTTTCAAATCCATTTTGGTCATATTAAAATTCCAGTTTTGTATCTGACTAAAATTATGTTAAAAGTTGGTCTCAAAGAAGTATCTGTATGCATCAACATTTAAAAGGTCTGTACATAATTGTTTACAAGCCAAATAGAGGCCCAGTTTGGCTCAGAAAGACTTGATTCTGACTTTTTAATGGTCTTTTTTGCATTACTGTAATACATTTGTTGATAAACATTGTCAATATTATTTTAGCGTAAACTCATTTCATTGGTATGACTCCTGATTAAGCTACTTACGTGAAATCTACATGGGGAGATGCACAATATGCCCTAGAGACTAGTCTAGATGGAACTAAAATACCTCCAGTGTGCCATAGTGATATAATTTGACCACTTGGAGAATCATACCCATTACTCAAGACCAAGTTTAAAATTTAAAGCATTAAGTTATTAAATGTGGACTGGTTAGTTCACCAGTTTTTTAGTATGTTCAAGTAGCACTTGTTTTTAAGAATTCATTATCCTTGTATACTGAACACTGAAAATGAAACATATCATACCAGTTCTGTTAGAAGTTACATAATTATTTTAAAAGACATGTTTTGCTGATGTTTATAAAGAATTATGCTTTTAAAATAATTAAAAAAATAAAAATAAAATAACTGTTCTAATTTTTAGGTATATGTACCTTGGTGTAAAATTGCCTGACTAAATTGCTGGAAAGTTCTTTAGAAGTGTTATGATATGTAGTAAACACAGAGAATTAGAAAGATAAATCTGAATGCTAAAAGTAACATAGCACCAAAATCACATTAGATAATGGGTAAGTTTTATATTTCAAAACCTACACATGAGTTAGATATTTATGCTAATGTTTCTCTTGTTCCATATTTAATAAAATAAAAGGAATATAAATATATTTTTCATGGAGTATACCTGTAAATAGAAAGCATATTTCATAAAGCATATCATTTTATTGTGCTTTTAAAAATTTTATCCAAATACGTTTATCTTGAGTATCCAATTTATAGAATTAAAGGCTGATTGGGATGATAACTTCATAGAATAATAGTTTTGTACCATCTTTGGATTTTAAAAATCTTTATTAATATATAGGATATTCTTTTGAAGAATGCCATTTATTTTATAAATTTCTTGAACAAATTCAAATTTGAATTGTAAAATCTTATAGGTTATAGTTATGTACTCTTTGAAATGTCAACATGTTGAAACAAATCCATGCTAGTAACTTTACAGTACTTCTACTACTTACTCCAGACCTGTACTGCTATAATGTGGGATCCACTGATAAACTTAACACTATTATTAGTCAAGATGGATGGATATTTTATTGAATTCTGCTTATAGTATACAATAATAAATGTATTTCTTAGTAGCCCCAGTATAGTAATTTTCCCCCAATGTCCTCTAGGTTGCACGCTTCCTGAACTTTTAGTGACCTTTCCTATCTGCTGTTTAATTTGTACTTTCTGATAGAGCAGTAGAAAATCTGGGCCATTACTCTTTCTCATTTATAATATGATTTGGCAAAGTATTTTTATTTCTCTATGGCTTGGATAGTTTCCATTTATTCATTTGACCATTCATTGCTTTTATTGTATCACTATTAAAATTGTATTGAGTTCTCTGTTGGACTCAAAAAATGAATAACAAGTAGTTGCTAACAATAACCATAATATATAACTAATAAGGCAATTGTAAAGTTGGAATAGATAACTGGAATAAAATAAATAACAAAATTAAAACTCATCCAAAGGGGTTTTAAAATCAAATAAATATCTGTAAATAATTTATAAAATAGAACCTAGGAACCAGAATATATTAAGCAGTTTGTCATTGAACACTGTGTTTAACTTTTTAAAGTTCTGCTTTATGTACTATTTACTAAAACAAAGATCTCCAGATCCACATGATGACCCAGTCACCACTTGGCAGTGATGGCATTACTTGTCATGGTACTAAAAACCCTTTTTGCCACGGCTCTTCTTTATTTCCAGTTTCTAATTTCCAGTGAGTTAGTCTCCTTCAAGCAACTCAGGCCTACTTTTTCTTCTTGTCAGTGCACCTATCCACTGTGGATGGAGTTGGCTTACAGAAGTGCAAATATAGAAGGGAAACTCCGTGTATAGTCAGTATACAATGTCTACAATTAGATAGGGTATTTTAAAAATCACTTTGCTTTCATGCATGGGAAATAACAACGCTGACAGTGTTATTATCAAACACAAAGGCATGATATATGAGAAGCAGCACAGTTGACTGGAAAGAAAATTATACTGGGAGCTTTGAGACTTCTTGCCCTTACTCCAAAATGATGTTGGGAACATGATTGTTTTGACATGGGAAGACCAGGAGAGTGGTCACAAAAGGCATTGACCTGAACAAAGAATAACTAATACATATTTGTTATGTTTATCTTAGGAAACTGGGAAATGTTATTGAATGAAATGACTTTTGTTTCTTTGTCTGGAACGTTGGTCTCTCGATTTATAACTGAGAAATCCATTTGAGTAGGTTGGGTCTATTTTATAATTTAAAAATGAATATTTGTAAATATCAGTGGATTGTGATTAAAATGTCTTGCCTTCATGTACAATAAGGGGGTATGGGTCATAGCCTCCTTGCTTTGGTCACTCTTGAGAAGCATGGGCAGTCCATCGGATAGAGGGCAGTGCAGAAGGTCCTTAGTACACAAAGGTAATGTTGAGTAAGGATGTACAGGAAATTATACACCAGACCAAATTAGTTTCAAGACTTCTGGACTTAAGAAGTTTTGTGAGTATGGTGTCAGTCCATTTTAGCTTTGGCAGCCAAGACAGGGTATTGGGTAGAAAAAAAAAAAACTGGATGTTCAATTTTCCAGAGATTTCCTGTGTTTATTATTGTAAGACTGTGATTTATTAAAACTGTCTTACTTCTTCAAGCAGACCAAGATTTCCTCTGTGCTACTGAGGCTAAGATATATGGGGTTACTGCAAGGAGTCTGTGAATGAGACAGGGTTATAGTACCCAGGCTACAGTGCTATTCATAGCTGGCTAGAGCATTTTCACCCAGGGTTGTCAGGAAGAACTCTAGTCTCATTTTTCCTCATTACTGAATTTACGAATGTATTACCTTTAAGAGGAGTTACTGCTCAAATTGAGTTTTGAGTTATAGAGTCTGAAACCACATTATTTACATTTTTTTAGTAATCGATGGCATGTGTTGAAGAAATTTGCACATTCTATATCTGTCTTTCCTGTATACTCCTGCATACAGAAAGTGTTAATAATACCGAAGTTATGTCTAATCTGGCCAGTGGAGATTGTAGGAAAATAACTTCTGACATCATCCACTCATTTCAAAGAGATATGAATATTGTCCAGGGTGATGATGTTGGTGATAGAGCAAAAAAAAAAAGAATAATCCTTCAAAGATATATTTTTTTAATTATTTAACAGTCTATATTAGTGAGCAGAAGGAAAGGAGGGTTATAGGTCCATGAGTTTGAATTTATTTCCTGGTAAATTTTAGATAGTTGATTAAATAGAGAATTTATGAACACAGATAGAAATTTTATGGATATACCAAGAATAATACATACAAAAGTGATCACACTTGTTTGTTGATAGTATTTCTGGGGTGGCAAGGAAAAGGATTACTATTGACAGCATGAATCTGTATTTCAGAAAGATCCTTGACTAGCCTGATGATTATTGCATGAGGATGATAGGAAATTTCATCAAAGTTGGTATTTTCCAAACCTTTATTTTTTTACTTATTTTTATTTTTATTTTTTTTTATTTCATCTTATTGTTATGGGGGATACAGAATTGCAGGTTACATACGTTGCCCATGTACCGCCTTTCCCCCCAAATCAGAGCTCCAGGCGTGTCTGTTCCCCAGGTAGTGCGCGTTGCACCCATCATGTAGGTATATATCCCTCCCTTCCCCACCCCCCCTTCCCGAGTCAGCACCTTCAAGCGTTACCATTCCCCAAACGGTGAGCAATGCACTCATTGTGTAGGCATATCCCCATCCCCTCCCCCACCCCCCACCTCAGTCTGATATCCGATTGGTGTCGTTCCCAGATGTGTATTTAGGTGATGTTCAGGGAAACCAATTTTCTGGTGAGTACATGTGATGCTTGTTTTTCCATTCTTGGGATACTTCACTTAATATAATGGGTCCCAACTCTCTCCAGGAGAACCATAGAGATGTCGTATCTTCATCATTCCTTCTAGCTGAGTAATATTCCATGGTATACATATACCACAGCTTACTAATTCAATCATGTATTGATGGGCATTTGGGTTGTTTCCACATCTTTGCTATTGTGAATTGTGCTGCTATAAACATTCGGGTACATGTGTCTTTGTTGCAGAATGACCTTTTTTCCTTTGGGTATATGCCCAATAATGGGATTGCTAGGTCAAATGGCAGGTCTACTTGAATCTGTTTAAGATACCTCCATAATGCTTTCCACAGGGGTTGCACTAGTTTGCAGTCCCACCAGCAGTGTATTAGTGTTCCTGTCTCTCCACATCCACGCCAACATGTGTTGTTTTGGGTTTTTTTGATAAAGGCCATTCTCACTGGGATTAAGTGATATCTCATTGTGGTTTTGATTTGCATTTCTCTGATGATTAGGGATGTTGAGCATTTTTTCATATGTTTGTTAGCCATTCTTATATCTTCTTTCGAGAAGTTTCTATTCATGTCATTTGCCCACTTTTTGATAGGGTTGCTTGATTTTTTCTTGCTGACTTTCCTGAGTTCTAAATAAACTTTTTTTCTCTCTGGATAAAAACTTTATGTAAAACCTCAATATATGATATAGATGGGAAAATTACTATAAAAGATTTGTATAGGTCCCTCCCCAGGCCCTAGGAGAGGCCCTATCCATGTGTTCATCTGCTATATGTTTGAATGAAATTTTGAAAAGTTAGATATTTTTTTGTTCCTTTACTTAAAGAGGCTACCTCTTAAATTGCAATGACTTCAGACCCACAAAAGCTGGCATAGCCAGTGCGTATAAAAGTTATTTTTACACAATATGGTAGTCTATTTTAAGCATGCAATAGGATTATATTTAAATAAACAAAATGTACATACCTTAATTTAAAAATACTTTATTGCTAAAATCTGCTAAGGATCATCTGAGCCTTCAGTGAGTCATAATCGTTTTGCTGGTGGAGGGTCTCGCCTCCATGTTGATGGCTGCTGACTACTCTGGGTGATGGTTGCTGGAGGTTGGAGTGGTTGTGGCAATTTCTTAAAATAAGACTATTAAGTTTGCCACATCGATTGACTCTTTCATGAAAAAATTCTCTGTAATGCATGCCGTTGTTTGATGGCATTTTACCCTTTGTAGAACTTCTGTCAAAATTAGAGTCAATCCTCTTAAACCCTGCTGCTTATTTCTCAACTAAGTTTATGTAATGTTATAAATACTTTATTGTCATTTCAACAATGTTCATAGCCTCTTCACAAGGAGTAGATTCCATCTCAAGAAACCACTTATTGCGTCAATTCAGACACGTCTTCAGGCTTCATTCCTAATTCTAGTTTTCTCACTGTTTCAACCCTATTTGCAGTTATATCCACCACTGAAGTCTTAAACTCATCAAAGTCATACATGAGGATTGGAATCAACTTCTTCCAAGCTCCTGTTAATGTTGCTACTTTGACCTTGTCCCAGGAATCAGGAATGTTCTTAATGACATTGAAAATAGTGAATCTTTTCCAGAAAGTTTTCAATTTACTTTGCCAAAATCCATCACTGGAATCACTATCTATGACAGTTATAGCGTTATAAAATGTATTTCTTAAATAAAAAGCCTTGAAAGTCAAAATTACTACTAGATCCTTGGGCTGAAGAATGGATGTTGTATTAGCAAGCATGAAAACAACGTTAATCTCCTTGTCCATTTTCCATCAGAGCTCTTGGGTTGCCAGGTGCATTTTCATTGAGCAGTAAGATTTTGAAAGGAGTATTTTTTTCTAAGCAGTACTCTGCAACAGTGGACTTAAGATAATTCAGTCAACCATGCCCTAAACAGAGGTGCTGTTCTCTAGGCTTTGTTATTCTATTATAGAGCACAGGCAGAGTAGATTTAGCATAATTGTCTTTTTTTAATTTCATAATATTACTGGGGTGCAAATGTTTTGGTTACATATATTGCCTTTGCCCTGCCCAAGTCAGAGCTACAAGAATTCTTAAGGGCGCTAGCATTTTCAGAATGGTAAATGAGCATTGGCTTCTTCAACCAGCTGCATTAGCCCCTAGTAAGAGAGTTAGTCTGTCCTTTGAAATTTTGAAGCCAACCACTAACTTCTCTCTAGCTATGAAAGTCCTAGATGGCATCTTCTTCTAATACAAGGCTGTTTCATCTACACTGAAAATCTGTTGTTTAGTGTAGCCACCTTCATCAATGATCATAGCTAGATCTTCTGGATAACTTGCTGCAAATAGTACATCAGCACTTGCTGCTTCACCTTGCACTTTAATATTATGGAGATAGCTTCTTTCTTTAAACCTATGACGCAGTTTCTGCTATCTTCAAACTTTTCTTCTGCAGCTTTCTTACCTTTCTTAGGCTTCATAGAAAAATTGAAGAGAGGTAGGGCATTGCTCTGGATTAGGCTTTTTAAGGGAAGGAATGTTGTGGTTGGTTTGATCATCTATCCAGCAACTAACACTTTCTCTGTATTAGAAATAAGGCTGTTTTGCTTTCTTATCTTTGTGTGTTGACTGGAGTAGCATTTTTAATTTCCTTCAAGAACTTTTCCTTTGCATTCACAACTTGGCTACTGTTTGGTACAAGAGGCCTGACTTTCACCTGATCTTGGCTTTCAACATGCTTTCCTCACTAAACTTAATCATATGTAATTTTTTATTTGAAGTGAGAGATGTGTAACTCTTCCTTTCACTTGAACACTTATAGCCCATTATAGGGTTATTAATTGTCCTAAATTCAACATTTTTTTTTTTTTGTCTCAAGGAATAGGGAGGCTGAGGGGAGGAAGAGAGGTGGTGGAATGCCTGGTTGGTAGAGCAGTTGAACTCTTAAACCGTTTATTGATTAAATTCACCATCTCATATGGATATGCTTTGTGGTGCCCCCAAACAATTACAAAAGTAACATCAAAGATCACTGATCAATCATAGATCACCATAAGAATAATGAAAAAGTTTGAAATATTGTGAGAATTATTAAAATGTGACACAGAGACACAGAGTGAGCCCAGGTTGTTGGAAAAATGGCACCGATAGACTTGCTCCACTCTGAGTGGCCATAAAATTTCAATTTGTAAAAAACGCAGTATCTGCGAAGTGCAATAAAGTGAAGCAAAATAAAACTAGTAGTCTATTTACCAAAAATTATTGAAACTTCCAATACTGTTCCCTTCCTGAAGTGTCTGAAGTTCTGAAACTCTTTTCATTGTTCATTACTGCATACTCGTATGCATTATCTTTAAATTCCACTAATCTCGGGGAATTTAGGTGACACGATGCTTAAATTGTATTTCACTGATTGCCATTATCTGGAGGATATATTGAAAACCTAAATATTTAGGAGAGGTCATAATAGTCAGATAATTAGAAAATGTTAGTAGGATATCTAAATATGCATAACATGGACTATCCGAATTTAATTGCACCATGGTAGAGTTAGCAGCAAATAAAATCTCTAAACTATAAGCTTATTACATGCTAATCCTTGTGATTCTTTTTATATCTTTAAAACTCTTGCAAATTCTTTCACACATATTGTAATTATTTGGATCCAGATCAAAGTGTGGATGCCTAAAAACATGATTAACCATGGTAGGCCTATTTTGTTGGCTAGATAGACACAGGTATTGCCATTCCCAGACTATGTACAGATGAGGGCAAGACTTGTTACTAACTAAATCATGAAGATTTTCTATGATCTTAAAAAACTCATAGCAAAATCTTAAAAATATGTTAAATCAAACCAGATGTAGAAAGATTTTGTTAAAATGTCAAAACGGTAATGTAAATGAATAGTTTCATCATTTAAATAATAGTTAAACTTTAGACATTAAAATAACATTGAGATTGAAGTATAATATAAATTCTCCTAGAGAAAAAAAAAGGAAGGATTTTATACCTTTAATTGAAACCTGCACTATTTTATTCATTGTAATAAAATTATATCCTATCAGGATTTCCTAGGGCTCTTTACTTACTTGCCTTTATTGTCTAAATTAATACTATTACTTTCTAAATGGCCTCATATTGTGAATATTTTTAAAAATGAGAAAAGTACTGATTTTTTTGGATTCTACTTAACGTTTTTAACATAACTTCATTAAGCATCTTCAATCATTAAAGTTCAGCTTTCATGATCTGAGAATTTGATTATTATCTATTTTCCTATTCTAGTGAATTAAAAATCTATTAAAAGAAATTACTGGTTGCTTTATTATATAAATGTCTTCACAGTGATTCAAGATTTTTGTTAAATTATGTTTAGAATGAAATAACTCCATATAAGCCAACATGACCTGTATTTCCTGTAGATTAAAATTTGTTTTTTGCTTTTTAGGTTGTTTTATGATGCATGGCCAATCTCTGTCCACATCTGTATTTGATTAGGAGCATGCTATTTATTAAATTGTGTTATCATAGTAATATAAACATCTCCAATAACTATTTAAACAGACTATGTTTAGTTAGGCTTAAGAATTAGTAATATTGATTAACAGTATTATCTAGGGTTGTTTTAGATTTTATTACAATATTCTAAAACCGATAGTAACTTTGCTTTCCTTTCTGCTTCAAATTAGGAATAAGTGAACTAATTTTCTTATTGTAATTTTCACATGCGTGCACATTTGTGTGTACATGTGTATTTGTGTGTGTGGGGGGGAGAGAGAGATGAGAGACATAGAAACACAGCTCACACTCTAAACAGTATCAAGCATAAAAGCTAAATTCATGGATATGTAATCAAGAATTGTGTTGAAATACTGTTAAGTATTTAAAAACAAAGGCTATGAAATAGTGAGAGTTACATTGTGGAGTAAAGTTATCTCCTTTGTGCTATTAGTCACTGTGTCCTATTCATTTTTTCTTTGGGAGTTCTATTCCCCGTGTCATTTTTCTACCACAGAACTTGTCACAAGCTAGATTCTCACAATTACCTGAGAACTACCTCTCTTCTTTCTACACTGCCCTTTGCACCTTCCCCAATTAATCTTTCTACAATACTGCACTTATTCTGGTCTTTTGTTCTTTCAAAATCTACTCTCCATGGCTTTCTATTGTCTTTGGTATAAACCAGGCATCTAGAATAACATGAACTTAAAGACTCATCACAGTGTGTGGTCTAATCTTCATTTATAATCTTATCCCCGATTACTCACCAATAATCTTCTCTAGGCAAATAATGTGTTAGCACTTATGTAATCATCCTTTCCTTCTTTTCCAACCCTATTCCTGTGTTCAGTGTTCCAGCTTTTATGGCTGTGCAATGAATTACCTGAGAATTAGTGGTGCAAATAAACGTTTATTGTGCTCACTAATTCTTTGGGCGAGGAATTTGTACAGGACACAAGGGGACAGATTGTCTCTGGTCCGCAATGTCTGGGGCCTCAAAGCTGGAGACAAAAGTCATCTGGAGACTACTTCAATCACAAATTGAGGGAATGACACGGGCTGTGGGCCCCAGTTCCTCTTCACCTGGTCTCTCATGAGGGTCTTTTCATGTGGCCTTTCTGCGTAGGTTAGTTTGGGCTTTCTCATGGCATGCTGGCTGATTTCTCCACAGTGGCTTTCCCCAAAGAGAAAGCCATATGGAAGCTGTATCCCTATTTATAACCTAACTTCAGAAGTTATATAGTGTTATTGCCACTACACTTTAATGAATGGAACAATCACAGCCTACCCAGCTTCCAGGGGGAAAGTAAATAGAGTCTACCTCTGGATAAAAATATGGGACCAAAAATATTGTTGTGGCCATTTTGGGGACATTATAATATGCAGTTTATATTCCATGTGCTCTTTAAAACTTTCCCAGACTATTCTAGGCCATACCAATGTTTCCCCATTAGGAACTCTTATAATCTGTGTTCTAATTTACAACCAGTGTATTCTTTTGAATTGTCAACATTCCAAGTGTATCTGTTTTGTCTCCCCAACTATACTGCAGATTACTTCAATGCAAGGACCTCACTTTCCCACAGGAAAGTAAGATCTGTATTTGTACTTCCCACAGGATCTAGTGTAGGGCTTTGGACATAGTAGGTGCTTAGTAAACATCTAGATTAAAGTCAGATGGGCTTAGATTGAAATGAGAGACTTGCATTTTATGCATTGTAAAGGAATATGGTAGATATTCCCATCCTTTTTAAAGGATGGGAATGGGAGGGGTGGGGGATAGTAGATATACTACTATAGAAATAAATGAGCAAGCATCACATGTTAAACACAAATAAATGTGTTTGGATTGAATGAAGCATGCAATCTTAATAAGGCATGGTGGCAGTTAATTGGAGGTACTTTTTTGAATCTTTGATATTTATTAATAATTTTAAATTTAATATGTTTTTAAAAATCATTTAATCAATCCAAATTATACAGATTGAAAGTGTTAAATTTAACTCTGCTGGCATTTAATTGAGAGTCAATAAGACCAAGGGACCAATAAGAGTAAATATTATAATATTTTATATATTTCATATGTGTGTAGCCTTATTAAGTAAAGGATTTATGTTTTGATTAATTTACTTTTTATTTCTTTTTTAAATTAAACAAATTCATGCTTATAATAACAAGCCAAGATATATAGAGAAAAAAATGATAGCCTTTTGTCTTCCATTCCCTTATTGAGGATACCAATTTCGGTTTGGTGTATGTTTTCACAGCTCTCTCCATGCTCATATTTCTTATATTTATTGTTCATGCCATAATTTATTATTCTTAAATTTGCAAGGCTTATGGTTATGTCAGTGGTAATTTCCCTGTTTGATGATTATGGGATCTGATTATTAGTTATTGCTTTAAGAGGCTAATTCATAGACTTTGTGGCAAACTGGTAAATTTGACATTGTAATTCAAAGTTGATTTTTTATAGACATAGAAAATAAATTCTTGACAGTGTGTATTAAATTTTTCTGCTGAATACTCATCCACTTTGTTCATTTGTTCACCTTATGAGAGCACATGGTAATAATATGATAGAACTATATAAAGCATTATAACTATTACTAACTAAAACACCTATGCTAACCAAATAACATTCTAAGATCTCAGCCTTGTTAAATTATTCTAAAGAATATATGTAATTTATATTTTACTGCATATTGTAAAATTTCATACCCTGAATATGATTTAGACATAAAATCTTCATGTGCAAAGTAAATGAATAACCTCTTGCTGTTTAAATTTTCCCTAACCTCAGGGATATTTGAGCCTTGGACCATGAAATGAAAGGAAGGGAATAAAGATTGATCAAGTGAAAATAGTAGAGTTCAGAATTCCTGACTATCTGTGGTCACCCATTTAACCAAATCCTATTACATGACTTAGTTAAACTCATATCTACTTATTATGTATCTATGACACTGAGAACTACTTTTCTTTAGCTACACTGGCATAGTTTTGTTATTTCAAACATGAATTTATGAACTATAACAGCGTATGTGACTAAACTTACCTGAAAACCTAAGATCATGCTTGATAGAAATTCAAGGTTATGTATTTATATATAATTATTATGTATTTAAGATGGCTGATCACACTGAAGTGATGAAAGGCATTCGTCAGTATCCAGGAGTTCGATATCCTGTCCTTACACCCAATCTTCAGGGTTTTCATCGTGCTGTAAGTGTGCTACTGATTTTTCTAAAATTCATATGCTTCTTACTATTTTAAAGATCTTTACAGAGTTAAAATGGTGTCACATGTAACTCACTTATAATCTTATGTAAATACTATGCTAATATGCTAACATGAATACATAGAACTTGGCATCCTCATGGCACTGTTAGGGGCTAAAATGCTCTACATAAGTGGCTTTTTCGGTTTAATCAAGAATCAAAACTTAAAAATACAATTCTTCATTTTGGTGAAATTTTTGAAAGTGTATTTGTGCTTCCCTCTTAAGTAAGTAACACAGAGTAAAACGTAAACATTTCTCATGCACTATCATAATATATAGTTATAATTATTATTTAATTGATAATTATTTTTGTCAAGTTTTGGGTCAGCTTTTTGTTTCTGTTATATCCTCTTTCCAGGTGAAGCTAATCATCGTCATTGTATCTGCCTCTAGTGACTTTCCTTATTCTTCTTCTGGTTTGTTTCTTCTGATCCCATGGGACTTCGGAATTTATATGATTTAAATAAAAGCTTTAATAAGTACACACAGAAGAAGAACCACTTTAATTTTAAGTAACAGCTTAGGCTATTATACTTGTATGGGTTTATTGCAAAGATTTTGCAGCAGATGTTTTTGGTGTTAGTGAATATTTCTCACTTCTGTATTTGAGACTGGATTGCGTAAGGTTGAGGTTGTGGGGTGCTAAGTAGTGCATCACCTGCGAATGGATCTTGTTAGCATCATTTATATTTTCTGTGGTTTGATTTGGTAAAAATTTATTGCATTGTAAAGAAAGAAAGGCATTTTAAGAAATTGTAAATATTGTTGTCATCCAGTCCTAACAAGATAGAGAACGTCTCCGCTTTGAAGAGGACACTGAGAGGATACTCTCATGTTAGCTTACAAGGCCCGGCACTGGAGTGGAACAGATCATGGCTTGGAAGTCAGGCAGTTCTGTGCTCAAACCACAGAACATTTACTATGTGTAATGTTGTGCTAGGTATTTAGCTTCTTTATGCCACAGGTTTTTCATCTTTTAAATGGGCATAATAACACTTAGTTTACAGCGTTGTTTGTGGATTACAAAAAGGGTATGCAAAGTACAAAAACAGTACTGGCAAATAGTAGGTGTTCACTAATAGAATTTTTATTTTACAAGTTGAAAACTTATTTTGGAAAGAGGCATAGAAGCCAATATTGCTTTACATGTTGGAAGAAAGATGATAAGGTAGTTCTTTTCTTTCAATGTGTTAATAGGGGATCAGGAGGAGAGGAGAAAATAGGCAGAGTGATAAAGATGCATTAACAGAAGGTTTTAAAAATCCAGCTGAATAACTAGGAGGCTTGACATTTGAACACAAGTCACTAGAGAAGCCAGGGGGAAGGAATAAAGTTGATGAAAGGGGCAAAAGAAAAAAATGATTAGGTTAATATTTTGGATTTAAAGCCTGGCAAAAGGGTTGAAGTATTAGGTACATAAGATTACGGGTATAGTCATCAGGGTGTGAAACAATGGAAGCTAGTTTAGGAGATAGGAGGAAAACTTTGCACAAAATGTAAATGATGAATTGGAAAATAGTTTTCTGTTGGATTGTAGGAAGAGAATAAAAATAGAAAGCATTTCCTATCTTTTATTTTAATAATTGGTTTGAAAATAATGTTTTTAATGGGGAATAAAGGTTTTGTTGGTGTGCTAGTGTTTTCCATAACTGGGGTTAAAGTATTTCTGAAGAAAGTATGTAATTTATGAAAGGCAAAATTAAATTGGAACATTGTCACTGTGTTTTCCATGCCTCATAGACTTATGACTATTGAACTTTCTGGAATTATTCTGTTACTGTAAAATGTTTTTACGTTTCAAAAGTGTATATGTGGCAAGATGAGAGGAATCCAATTTTAAATTATGAGGCAAATGTTAAAGAATACAAGTGTGCCTTTAGAGTGGCTAATGTTTCTTCTACTGCTATCATTTAGATTTTAAAAATCATTAGCTTTGGGCTTTAAATTATCTTTTTCAGGTTGCTGCTGGAGCCACTGAGATATCAGTTTTTGGTGCTGCATCTGAATCCTTTAGCAAGAAGAATATTAACTGTTCCATTGAAGAGAGCATGGGAAAGTTTGAGGAAGTTGTTAAGTCTGCAAGGCACATGAATATTCCAGCACGAGGGTACACATAATTCTATTTTGTTAACATCTATTGTTAAAGCTTACTTATGAACTATCTACATATACTTTCACCATTGATAAAATACATAGAATATCTTTTTTATTTCAGAATATTATGAGGATACAAACATGTCAGTTACGTGAATTGCTTTTGTACAGTTTGAGTCAAAGTTTAAGCGTGACCATCACACAGATAACATGCATTGCACCCATCAGATGTATATTTACCCATCCCTTCCTCCCCCATCTCACTTGCTTGATTTCTGTTGAGTTTTACTACCATATGTGCACATGAGTGTTGACCATTTTATTCCAATTTAATAACGAGTACATGTGGTATTGGATTTTCCATTCTTGCGATACTTCACTTAGAAGAATGGTCTCCAGTTCCATCTAGGTTGTTAGAAAAGGAGCTCGGTGGTAGTCCATATGGCATACGTATATCACATATTATCAATCCACTTGTGTATTGATGGGCACTTGGTTTGATTCCACGTTTGTGATTGTGAATGGTGCTGCAATAAACACTCAAGTACAAGTGGTTTTTTTTTTTGATAAAATGACTTTTTTCCCTTTGGGTAAACCCCCAGTAGGGGAATTGCTGGCTCAAATGGTAGGTCTACTTTTAGTTCTTTGAGGTAAATCCATGCTACATTCCATAGATCTTGTACTAGTTTGCAGTCCCACCAGCAGTGTATAAGTGTTCCTTTCTCTCTGCATCCATACCAGCATCTGTTGTTTTGGGATTTTTTTATAAAAGCCATTCTCATTGGAGTTTGGTGATATCTCATTTTGGTTTTAATTTGCATTTTCCTGATGATTATAGATGTTGAGCATTTTTCATATGTTTATAGGACATTAGCCTACCTTCTTTTGAAAAGCTTCTGATTATGTCTTTTACCCACTTTTTAATGGGGCTATTTGATGTTTTCTTGCTGATTTGTTTGAGTGTTCTTTATAGATTCTAGTTATTGTATGTATAGCATGCAAATATTTTCTCCCATTCTGCAGTTGTCTATTTGCCCTATTGATTGTTTCCTTGGTTGTGCAGAAGCTTTTCAATTTAATTGGGTCCCATTTATTTATTTTTGTTGTTGCTGTGATTGGCTTTGGGGTCTTCCTCATAAATTCTTTGCCGAAGTCAATATCTAGAAAAGTTTTCCCAACTTTTTCTTCTAGAATTCTAGAAGTTTCATGTCTTAGGTTTATCTGTTATCCATTGTGGATTAATTTTTGTGAGTGGTGAGAGGTGCAGATCCTGTTTCAGTCTTCTATATGTGGCTATACAATTTTCCCACACCATTTATTGAATAAGGATTCTTTTCCCCAGTGTATATTTTTGTCTGCTTTGTCAAAGATCACATGGCAATATGAGGATGGTTTTATATCCATAGATATATATCTCTGGTTTTGTGCCAGTACCATGCTGTTTTGGTTACTGTAGCTTTGCTTGAAATCTGGTAAAGTGATGCCTCCTGATTTGTTCTTTTTGCTTAAAGTTGCTTTGTCTATTCAGGGTCTTTTCTAGTTCCAAACAAAGCATAGAATATTTTTTCTAGATATGCAAAACATTGACATCGGTATTTTAATGGAGATTGCATTGAATCTGTAAATCACTTTGGGTAGTATACACATTTTAACACTGTTGATTCTGCCGATCCATGAGCATGATTTGTTTTTCCATCTGTTTATATCCTCTGCAATTCCCTCCTCAGTGTTTTATAGTTCTCTCTCTAGAGGTCTTTCACTTCCTTGGTAAAATACATTTCTAGGTATTTTATCTTCTTTGTTGCTGTCGTGAAAGTTATTGAGTCTTTGATTTGATTCTCTGCATGACTGTTGTTGGCATATAGGAATGGTACTGATTTACGTACATTGATTTTGTAACCTGAGACTTTGCTGAATTTATTTATCAATTCCAGTAGTCTTTTGGCAGAATCTTTAGGATTTTCTAGATATAAGATCTTATCGTCAGCAAAGAACAATAGTTTGACCTCTTCTTTTCCCATTTGGATACCTTTGATTTTCTTCTCTTGTCTGATTACTCTGGCTAGGACTTCCAGCACTATGTTGAACAGAAGTGGTGACAGTGGTCAACCTCATCTGGTTCCAGTTCTAAGTGGTAATACTTTAAACTTTTCCTGGTTCAGTATGATGTTGACTGTGGGTTTGTTGTATATTACTTTTATAATTTTGAAGTATGTCTCATCTGTGCCTATTTTGTTCTTACCATAAGAAGGTGCTGTATTTTGTCATATCCCTTTCCTGCATCTATTGAGAGGATCATATGGTCTTTATTTTTGCTTCTATTCTTGTGGTGAATTACATAGACTTGTGTATGTTGAACCATCCTCGCATCTCTTGGATGAAGCCTGCTTGGTTGTGGTGAATTATTTTTTTGATGTTCAGCTGAATTTGGCTTGCTAGGATTTTGTTGAGAATTTTTGCTTCTATATTCGTAAGGGATATTGATAAGAAAAGGATTATAAAGAAGATTAATGAAACAAAAAGTTGGTTCTTTGAAAATATAAACAAAATTGACAGGCCTCTCACTAGATTAACCAGAAACAGAAGAGAAAGGACTCTAATAAGCTCAATCAGAAATGAAAAAGAGAAATCACAACTGATACCATGAAAATACAAAATGTTATCTCTGAATACTATAAAAATCTCTATGCACAGAAAGTTGAAAATGTGGAGGAAATGGACAGATTCTTAGAAGCACACAACCTCTGTAGGCTCAATAAGGAAGTAATAGAGCTCCTGAACAGACCAACATCAAGTATCTAAACTGAAGGAGCAATAAAAAAATCTTCCAACAAAAAAAATTCCCAGACCAGATGGCCTCGCACCTGAATTTATCAGACCTATAAAGAAGAACTGGTCTTATCATTGAGAAGGAAAGAATCCTCCCCAACTTGTTCTATGAAGTCAATATCACCTTGATACTAAAGCCAGGAAAGGAGATAACATGTAGTATCTTATTTGTCTTTTGTTAATTCAGGGAAATCACTAAATAGTCGTATCTAGTTGTCACTAATATTTATTGGTGTGTATTTAGCTTGTGGAATGTGTAATGCAGTTGAGATCAGAGGGACTAGCATGCAAATCTGGCATTATTAACCATCTTATTAACAGTCACTCAAATGTAGCCCTCTTCTGATCTCAGCCTAGTGTGCATTGAAATATCAGTATAAACTCATAACAGCTTTTGGAAAAGAGTTATCTAATGTGGTTTTCAAATCTTGCTTTTTTAAGCATGACTTGTTCTTGAAAGATTATTTTATGTAGAACTTTAATGGAATATGTCAAACATAAAATTGAGGCTTTTAGCTGCTCTGGGAAGTTGTGTCCATCATTTTACCCATTCGACCTCCCCCTCAACAGCTGACTTCCCTACTTTCTCTGGGAAACCACAAAATACCTCCACAGCACTTTGAAGAACACTGTTTAAAAATACTTGCAAAACTGCTTGTGAAAGACAAATATGAATAGTTCTTCTGTTCTCCACTATTGTCTATTATATATCAAATTATTTATGTATCATATTATTTTTGTAAACTCAGGTGTATCAGGTGTATTGGAGATATTGGTCTTTTTCTTCTTGCCTTGCGTTTTTCTTGTAGAAACTGCATTGCTCATGATCTTAACCATCAGCTTCTCAGTCCAGGAGATCCTGATTATACGCTGCTGAGGAAGAAAAACTGACCCAATATTCACAAAACTAATTTTGTCTCTCAGGAACTTGGAAATGGAATACCAAACATAGTTAACCTGAGTTGAAAGATTATGTGATTTTGCTACTGAGTTCTCTAATTTGGAATTACTAGGATGGAGCCACATGCAAATCAATGACAAGAAAAAAGTAGTAGAAAGCAGAAATGGAAAAAGAAGGAGGCTTTTAGTGGTGATGACAGATATATGGGGAGGAAGAAGAGAAGTCTGCTTCGATTCTTGCCCGCTTCCAGGACCAGCAGTTGCAGCATGTATTACAAGCAAGCCTGTGTGCTGTGAAACATAAAATAAATTCTTTGTTGCTTGAGGAGGAATTTGTTTCTAAGACATTAGCTAATTTTTTATTGATTTTGTAAATGTAATATGATGAACATGCCATATCCTCTTAAATTACAGGGCATAGTGATCTGTAAGAGAAGGCTGAGTGTTGGAAATGTATTTAGGTGCAAGTTTTACCTCCAGTTGAGGTGAGCAAAATTCATCATGGCAGGAGAGATTCAATAGTTAATGAGAAAGATAAGTATGTCAACTTTGAGTGAAGGTATTACGAAAAGATCCGAATTCAGTCAAGCTCATTTGGAGAACAAGTAGAGTTAGACTACATCATAGTGAGCTATTTGTTGATTTGTTTTCCATGTTTAATTTATTTTTCCCCTCTCCATAGTAAGTCTACAACATGAGTTTTTAAAGATATAGAATTATTTTTTGTAATTAAAATAGATACATATCATGTAAAGAACAAACAAGAAAAAATTCAAAGCCAAAATCATATATTTCCACGGACATAAAATAAAGGATGTCTTTTTTTAAGGCAAAAGTTACATAACCACAATCAAAAAGGAGAAATGTTATTACAAGTTTCTAAATTCAAATATAAATACGTTGTCACTCTTTCCTTTAAAATGCAGAGAAAAACGAAGATACTATTATATTTTAATATGTGTTTAAAATGTGGAGTGTTAAGCTTTAAAGTAATTCTCATTGTAAAGTTTTAAAAATATATAAGAAGTAAAGTGCTTGTGAAACTGGCTCTTCAAATACGATGTTTTTTTTAATGTTGAAAGATGGACGTAAGCAGAAATTGTACATAGTCAACTTTTATCACGTTAGCTTTCTCTTATAAAATAGAATAGTTAATGTATTTGAGCTATTAGAAAACCTACATTCTCTTTAACACTTGTTTGACAATTAATAATAACCCATGAAAAAACAAAAACAAAACCGAAAAGCTTCTTCTAACCATGCTATGACTTAAACAGTCCTCCAGGCTTTTATAAAAGGCTATAGAAGCGCAAGATGAATAAGAAGTGACCCACAGTAAAACCAAATCAGGAGAATACAGGGGAGATTTTGTTGTAAAATTATGCTATAGACAAATGTGGATTTTCTTCCTTTGGGGTACAACTCCTGGATTTTCTGAAACACTATTAATTTTTAGAAATATGCCCCTCATGTAAGTTCACTAGTTAACACTTCAAATTATGTGAGTTCACTAGTTATTTGCGCTGTTGAAATTATCTTCTTATTCTCCCAAATTTTTACAGAGTTTAAATAAAATTTTATTTTTACTGGAGATCTAGATTTTAGGTATTCACTATTATAAGCCATATTGGTACCTATTTAAGGAAAAGAGCCACGCTCAACTGGTTGACACTGCAGTGGATGCTTCAGCATGTCTTGCAGGGCAACAGCTGCATCAACATGTACTTGATAATCATCCAGAAAATTTATGGCGTTCGCTGTCAAATTTAAAGGCCATAAAGCAGTACACATTTTACAAATGCTCACTAAAACTGTTCAAATTTTTATAAATATAGTAAACTTTCATATGGTCTAAATAGTAGCTTTTATTAGAGTTACGAAGGCTATTCAGTCCCCCGCCACCAAAACACACACATCACATGCATGTGTACACATTTTTTTTATAGTGCTTGGAACTTTCCATAACATCTGGGACACATTGAGAAAAGATACCATGCCAAGGCAGTGACATAAAATGCAGAGTCAGCTAACTACTGTTGCATCTACATTGTACATGAACAGACAATGAAATGTCTACATTTTGGACTTCATTCTTTAATGTGCAATTCAGGTGACATGTTTTAAAAATCTAGGTTATTTTTCCATTATCTGTTTAAATCTGAAAAGGTTAAGAAGGCAAAGAAAAAATGAAAGCCTGTGGTAAATGTTATTATTTTTCTTTTATCAATGTCATTTATTGAAAGAAATATCTATTGGTTTGCCAGGATCTTTTTGTAGTTGAAATACCTTAAGATATGAAGTAGTACTCTAATATATGACATTGAGGATTTATTTCTTTTTGTCTAAAGTGAATATCAACTTCTCTTTATTAAAGTCACATGAATTGCATGCTCACTCTGTGAGAATATTAATTTAAAAATAAAATTATCAAATAGGTGGCATTTTTTAATTTCACTGTTAAAATGCTTATATAAATGAATATTATAAAATCACAAGGCCATCAGGTGTTTTATCAAAGCATAAACTATGAAAGCCTCTTTACATAATTATATCTTACACTTCTCTTATAAAATGGTCTAGAATGATTTGATTCATGGTTAACCTTCTGAAAGTCTGAGCCTACTGAAAGTTCAAAGAACTGTATTTTTAATATTTTTCCTAGAAGCCAAACAGAATTATTCATCCATTGTTTAAAAAATCACAAAATTCAAAACTATTTTTGTGTAAACTGTAACTGTGGAATTTCTTTTCAAATTTCCAGAAAAAGTAAAGATGTGAAATACTGAGAATAGGGAGTAAAGGCAAATTAGTAATTAAACTAATATAGACAATCATAGATTACCTTTAGATACTGAACGACAAAAAGAATCATATGCTATGATAATGTTTTACTTTAGCCATAACTTCTTTATAAAATATAATTAATATTTATTAATATTTAGGAAGAGGTGTGAAGTCATATTTTCCTGGAACCATAATAAATCTAAAATACTCATTTTATCCTTCTCTTCATCTACTGTATCCATTACCATTTACTGTCTTATCTACAATCAATGAAAATCCAATCTGATTTTAAAGGTTTCCAAAAGAGATTGAATCTCATATATTAATGATCAATTTCTTTGGTAAAGGACTCAAATTAGGCAATTCTTATTGTGCTTAATTATTTTTAAATTGGTTGCCTAGCTCTACAGAATTACCATTCTTTAAAATGGTAACCTTCCTAACTGCCATGAAATAAGGACATGGTCTTCCCCCTCAAAATGGTCAGTTTTCATTGGTTTTCCATTCAAGAGGTGATTTATAACCCCACACATTCATTCAAAACCTTGCAACCTACTTGCTGAGTTGGCCCAACCATCTAGGTCATGTTGCACTGAGTTCATGCTTCCTGCCCATCTCCTTGTCTGATGCTGAATGTCATCATGGATTCTGATCCTGACCCTGAAGGAATAGTGGTTTTATTGAGTGAGCTAATGAGTCTCTTTATTTAGGGCTCCGTTTCTCAAATACACAGTGACTAGCAGGCAGTGTTTCTCATGACTAATGTATCAGATATCTTCTGTTGGCTGATCTACCCCTACGGAATTCGCTTGCATGTATAGAACCATCTTTTCATAAGTGGGAAGCGTCTTGCCACCTACAGAAGTTCCTTTCTGGATTCTGTTGTTAAGCTGAGGCCTAGATGTTGGCCTGGAAGAACAATTCAAATCGTCATTTACCAAAATATGGTACATAAAACTCTAAAAATGAGACATCTGTTAAAGCTATTTTCTTTCATACATATGGTTTGTTTGAGGGTTTATACTTTTTTAGCCTTATGTATTATTCTGGCACTGCTATTTGCCAGAATAACACACACCCAACAGCAGTTAATATGTGTAAGATGTGTTGGTGCAGTTATATCTAAATAGCTGTCATTTAGAGATTTTGAGGAAAGAATGCGTTTTGTCATTTCTCATGAAATTAGCAGTAAGACCTTTTTATTATTAATTATTCTTTTGCTGGATCATACCTTGTGAAATCTGGGCATGATGTAGATTTGTAATTCATACAAGTAATTTCAAGAAAGTTAGTGGTTTCCTAAGGTGTGAAATTAATTCAGCACAGGTTGTGGTTGAATGATATATATTCTTAGTGCTTACTGTGACTTAAACAATTTAAAATTATTTTGAACATGCTTTTTCTTTTCTTTTACATGATGTCAGCGTAAAACAGGTATGCAACAAGGAGCGAATCTAAGAAATAAGTATGAAAAGAGATTTGTGTATCATATGAAATAGAAATATGAACATCGGAAGTTTTTAATTGGTGAGGTAACGCTTATTTTTCAACTGAAAAGCTGAAATAACTATGAATTCTTTAAAAGCATTTACAGAAGTACTTTAATTTTAGAAATACTATGAATGTGAAATCAGAACATAAAGAATATCTGGGAAAAGTACTCTTAATAAAGTCCAGAAGTACTATACAAACTTATATTTAATTTCATTTAACTTCTTCAATATAATTCAATAGAAAGCATACTTTATCTTAGACCTTCTTAAATTATCAAAATTCAACCAAAAGTCATTTAAAAGAACAGTAAGTTAGAGACTGAGATGAGCCAAGCTAAGAGCTTTACCTTTGGAAATATCTAGTCAGATTTTTCCAAATTGTTACTCAACATGTTCAGTGGTGTTGTATTAAAATAAAAACAGTGGACGTGGCAGTGGGGAAGAATTCATGTTTCAAAAATTTGTGGACACCTGGATTAAACAAGGTTATGCAGGTCCCCTAAATATAGAAATTCTTTAAACTAGGGCTGGAGGAGGACTATGTGATACTGGGTTTCCAAAATTTGATGATCTCTTGGAATACCCTTTTCACCAGTCATCTCACGTGGCTAGTCCTCTGCATTTCTTACTTCTGGACTCATCAATCAGCTCTATAGAAAAATTACCTGGACACTAGACATTTTGAGTGGGCTAGCCAAGAAAAAAATTGTGATTTAAGTGTTACAACCGGATCACAAAAGGCAAGGTTAATTCAGCTTCTTATAGCCGAATTTGACAATGATGCTTTGGTTTTTATTTTTTTTTCAAAAGTAGGCATGCCATTGAAATTTATAAGATGAACTATAATATATTAGAGCCATGCAGTAAAATGTCTGTCTCATTAAACATAGGAGAACAAACTGTCCAGTGCTAAAAGTTTCAGGTCTCTGAGATTTAAATGGGTCATTAAAAATTTGAGGGCTTGGCACTTTAGAGAAGTGGGTTAAAAACCAGGAACTATAGAACTATGAGGAAAAACTCTCTTAAGCTACATTGATTTAATTTGGTGAGTAAAAAAAACTATTTTGTACACAATCATGTTACTTAAGAAGAAAGACCGTTTTACAAATTTCTTCTGAAGACCAAACAATGTAAGTAATCATAAGCTTGAATCTGAAACATGTGTTGGGTCCAGATCATTGAGAGCATATCTAGATATTAAATTGGGTCTAGTCTGAGGTCTGGGGGAAGCAGGGAGTTTGCTATGCAGGGCCCAATTAGAATTGTCCGAAGGGATTTTACAGTAGTCTCCCCTTATCTGTGATAGATACATTGCATGACCTACAGTGGATGCCTGAAACTGTGGATAGTACCAAACCTTACACGTCCTATGTTTTTTTCCTGTACATACATACCTCTAATGAAATTTAATTGGCAGGTGCAGCCTCTCGAGTAATTTTTATATTTTCCAGTCCAAACTTATTCCTGAATCTGTATAAACACCCTTTACTTGTAGCAAATGGCTTGGTGTCACCTGTTTCTGGGGATCCCTTGCTGAAGTCTTCATACAGACTCAGTGCTTTCTGGTGTAACCTGTTATCCTCACTTAGAACACATTTTCTGTTCATGTCTTCCACACACAAACTCAATGCCTTTTCTAAGAGTTTATCATGCACTGTGGCTATAACTTTTGCGGCTTGAGATGCAACAGCAAAATTATCACGAATTTCTGTTTCCTTCCTCACTATTTCATGGATGGATGATTTATGTTCTTACTATACTGAGTATACAAATTTTTTCTTTATTAAGTCAAGAACTTTCACTTTTTCACTTAAAAAAAGCACTTTATAGCTTCTTTTTGGCATACCCAAATTGCCAACATCATTACTTTTGCACTTTGGGGCTGTCATTAACTAAAATAAGGGTTACTTGAATGCAAGCACTGTGATGCCAGGACAGTCAGTCTGATAATAGAGATGGCTACTAAGTGACTAATGGGCAGGTAGAGGAGGCAGTGTGGATACTTCGGGAAAAGTGATGATTCAGGTCCTGAATGAGATGATGCAAGATTTCATCATGCTATTCAGAGTGGCCGCAATTTTTAAACTTACTAATTGTTTATGTCTTGAATTTTCCAGTTAATGTTTTCAGACTGCTGTTGACCACAGGTAGCTGAAACTGCAGAAAGTGAAACCACCGATAAAGTGGGGAGGGACTGCTGTATGGGGCTCGAATGCCCTTTTAAGACAGCTGTGAGTGGAGCTGAGGCCATTTAATTGAAAATTTGCCCAAAGATGTGTCATTTTAGGAAGCAAAAGCACAAAGGTTCAGATAAGGTAGTTGAACAATTACAGGGGAAAGACAAATAAAACAAAAAGCATAGCAAGTTTCAAAAGGTATGCCCCAGGTATGCCCGCTGAATGGGAACAGCAGTCCCTCCACCCCCCTCACAACAGGGAGTGCGGCTTGAGCCAAGAAACTTGTGAGTGGCTGCTTCTCGCTGGCAGAGGCCCCTATGGGCAGAGAGGCCTACCTCTCTCCTTGGGGTCTTGTGGTGGAACAGGTGTGTGCAATTGGGGACCACACTAACCGCCAGCGCCTTGTGGAGACTCATGCTAGTGGGTCAGACACACAGACTATGGGGTAGTTCCATGGCTGGTCTGGGGTGGCACAGGAGCCCACAGAGACTGTTCTGATCAGAGAGTGCTGTACAGAGTCAGGGAGCAAATAGGGAGGGTGCTCACCCCACCTCGGAGAGCAACTGCGCTAGTGGACAAGGATGGAAAGAGCCTGGTCCAGGGCTAGCATCCCCAGGTCTCAACTGAGAGGCCAGATGAGGAGGAACCAGTAAAAGAACTCCAGAGACATGAAAAATTAGAGTGAAAAGAAACCCCCAAAGAAGATAATAACTCCTTACCAGTGCATACCAGCCAAAACAAAAAGATTGAAATGACAAATGAAGAATTTTGAATATGGGGATTGTAAGGAGGCTCAATGAAATACGAGAGAAACTAGAAACCAACACAAACCACAAAACAGTGCAAGAAATAAATGAAAAATTCACTAAGTAAATCAAATTATTAAAAAAAGTCAAAGGGAACTTCTGAAAATGAAAAATGTTTTCAAGGAGATACAAGACGTAGTGGAGAGACGTAAAAATATGCTAGATTAGGCAGAAAAAAGAATCTCAGAGCTTGAAGACAACACCTCTGAGTTAAATAAGTCAGTCAAAGAGAAAGAACAGACAAATAAGAGGAAAGAGCAAAGCCTACAAGAAATATGAGGTTATGTAAAGAGGCCTAACATAAAGAATCATAGGCATCCCTGAGGGCGAAGAAGAAGACATCATTCAAGCTGAGAATCAAATCAAAGACATAATACTGTTCACAACAGCAATAAAGTAAATAAAATACCTAGGAATATATTTAACTAAGAAAGTGAAAGACCTCTACAGGGAGAACTACAAATCACTGAGGAAGGAAATTGCAGAGGATGTGAACAAATGAAAAACCACATCGTGCTCATGGATCAGCAGAATCAACATTGCTAAATGTATACTACCCAAAGTGATTTATAGATTCATTGCAATCCTCATTAAAATACCAATGTCATTTCTTGCAGATATAGAAAAAGTAATTCTACACATCATATGGAACCAGAATACACCCTGAATAGCCAGAGCAACCTTAAGCAAAAAGAAAAAATCGGGAGGCATCACTTTACCGGACTTCAAGCTATGCTACAAGGCGATAGTACCCAAAACAGCATGGTACTGGCACAAGAACAGACATAGACAAATGGATCAGAACTGAGAGACCAGATATAAAACCATCCTCATATAGCCATGTAAACTTTGACAAAGCAGACAAAAACACACACTGGGGGAAGAAATCCCCGTTCAATAAATGGTGCTGGGATAATTAGATAACCACATGTAGAAGACTGAAACAGGATCCACAACTTTTATGACTCACAGACATTAGCTCACAATGGATAACATTTAAATCTAAGGCATGAAACTATAAGAATTCTAGAAGAAAATATTAGAAAAACTGTTACAGACATCAGGTTAGGCAAACAATTTATGAAGAAGACCCCAAAGGCAGTCACAGCAACAGCAAAAATAAGTAAATGGGACCTGATTAAATTAAAAAGCTTTTGCACAGCCAAGGAAACAATCAATAGAATGAATAGACAACCTCCAGAATGGGAGAAAATATTTGCATGTTGTACATCCAATAAAGAGCTAATAACCAGAATTTACAAACAACCCAGGCAAATCAGCAAGAAAATAATCAATCAATTCTATTAAATGTGAGCAAAAGACATGAAAAGAAACTTTTTAAAGAAGACAGACTAATGGCCAATAAACGTGAAAAAATGCTCAACATCTCTAATCATCAGGGAAATGCAAGTCAAAACCATGATGAGATGTTACTTATTTCCAGTGAGAATGACCTTTATCAAAAAGTCCCCAAACAATAAATGTTGGCGAGGATGTGGAGAGGTAGGAACACTCATACAATGCTGGTGGGACTGCAAAGTAGTGCAACCTCTATGGAAAGTAATATGGAGGTACTCCAAAGAGCTTTTACTAAAAGTTTAATTATGAATATAATTCTTTTATAGTAATCTGATTTTTTCTCTACTTTTTTTAGGATTATCTGATTGTATCTAATATACATTTTACTATTAGCTATCTCAAGACTTGCTATACTTCTTCAATATTAACAATAATTCCTTTCTCAAGATACTAGCTGTTCAAACATATTTTTCCTATCTATTTTCTCTGTTTGCTCCATCTGGAAATTCTATCAGACACTCTTTATTAACTTCACTTTCAAAATTTCCATTAATTTAATTTTCTAGACTTCATTCTTGTAATTTTCTCAAATCCTACTTCCAGGTTACTATTTCTTCCTTCAACTGCATGTAATCTGCTGCTCAATGCATTTGTTAATGCTTTCATTTTAATAAGTCTATTATTTATAGAAATAGTATCTGTTTCTTTTGTCAAATTGTCATTCTTTTTTTGTAAAGTCCTATTCTTTCATTATGTTCTTCCTTTGCTTCTATAAAAATTTTAAGCAGCTAATTTACAATCTCCTTTTCAGATTGTTTTTATACTTTCTTTTCTATTTAAGTTCTTCTGTTTTCTCTTTACCTTTGTTTATTTTCTTTTAAGGTACTTTGTTTCCTGATGTGGCTTATCGTTTTTAATTTTGAATGCTTTTTCATGGCAATTTTAGTTTCTGTATAAGTTCATGAGAGTCTTGAGTTATTTAAATGCCCTATGAAGAGATCTGATTGCTTTCTGCCCTTACCCTATGGAATTTTCCAGTTTCTCTACAAATTTTTACCTTAATTTTCTCAATTTGGGTTTCCACAATACTCATGTGTCATAAATCCATAACCTATAATTATACCTGGCATAGGTTCCAGTGACTTTGCATTGGCAAGGAGGTGCTGCCAGACTTCAAGAAATACTCAATTCCAAATCCATGCCTTAGCAGAACATCTGGAGGGGTGAGTTCTGGAACCAATCTCCTGCTTATATTGGGAGACCACTGTATTTGTTTCATATAATGTACCATCTTGTGATCCATGTGCAATATGAAAATGAAAAAGCAGCATAACTTAAAGAGTTTCCAGCACACTGAAAAAAATGAAATATGTATAGAAATAATCATTATACTATCAAAAAATGTAAGTATGTTAAAAGAGATAAAGACACATACTATTCAAGTTTAAAGTAATTCTAATCTCTGTAGAGGGTGAAGTTCTTTGAAGAAACTTCCTGGAGAAGGTGTAAATAAAATGAAGTCCTTAAATATATGTAAATTTATGGAAACATAATCAAAATAATGGCCTTTTCAGGCAGGGCAGGGAATCTACAAAGAGCAAAGATGTAGTTAAGAGAAATCTCAGGAACTGTTTGGGTAATAGAAAGAAGTTTACTTTTATTGGAATAAAGGTTTTTGAGGGTATATGGTAAAAGAAACGTAGAAAGTTAGATTGGGTATTGCAAATTGCTGAACTTGAACACCACTTTATTTGGTAGGAAATGACAAGCTATTAAAGATTTTCAAAGTGAAAAGATATGTGACCAGATCCATGTTCTAGGAATATAACTTTGACATTAGAAATTGAAAGTAAAATTGGGAAGCAGAGAGAACACTTAGGAGAGGGTTCTCAGGGACTGTTCTGCACACTCAGGCTGCCACCAGCAGATGTCACATGCCATGGAGGCTGGAGGGGAGGAGTCAGCTATCCTTGGTTATTAAGTGTGTTCTCAAAGGTTACCATCAAATGATTTAGCAAGAATAACCCTGAGAATAACTATATCATTTTTAAAAATGGTAAATGCAGGGGAAACAAGTTTGTGTAAGGGAAAAAGTGATGAGCAACAGCATTTCAGATATATTTAGCTTATTAATATGCTCTGGGAATACAACTAGCAATCAATTTGTGATGTTCACAAGGAGCTCTGGAGCTGATCCTGGAGTTACCTGCACAAGGGTGGGAGAGAGGGACTGTGGAGAACTTAGCTGACTCAGAGACCCCCTTTCCCATTCCACTTACAAACACATAAATATAAGAGCTCTTAAAACATATTGCCAAGCTCAAAAAGGAAAAGAAAGTCCCCAGGTTTCATCAAATAAAATGTGGTAATCGCACAGATTGATACCGCAGTAGCATATGAGGTAAGCTATACCAGATATAATCCCTAGTGGTGTGGAAATGGGATTTTAATGTCAATATGGGAAAAGATAGATGTTCTCCTAAGGCATGGATTTGGAACTGAGTATTTCTTGAAGTCTGGCAAGCACCTCCTTGCCAATGCAAAGTCACTGGAACCTATGCCAGGTATAATTATAGGTTGTGGATTTATGACACATGAGTATTGTGGAAACCCAAATTGAGAAAATTAAGGTAAAAATTTGTAGAGGAACTGGAAAATTCCATAGGGTAAGGGCAGAAAGCAATCAGATCTCTTCATAGGGCATTTAAATAACTCAAGACTCTCATGAACTTATACAGAAACCAAAATCACCATGCAAAGGCATTCATAATAAAAAACAATAAGCCACATGAGGAAACAAAGTACCTTAAAAGAAAATAAACAAAGGTAAAGAGAAAACAGAAGAACTTAAATAGAAAAGAAGGTATAAAAACAATCTGAAAAGGAGATTGTAAATTAGCTGCTTAAAATTTTTATAGAAGCAAAGGAAGAACATAATGAAAGAATAGGACTTTACAAAAAAAGAATGACAATTTGACAAAAGAAACAGATACTATTTCTATAAATAAAAATAGACTTATTAAAATGAAAGCATTAACAAATGCATTGACAGCAGATTACATGCAGTTGAAGGAAGAAATAGTTACCTGGAAGTAGGATTTGAGAAAATTACAAGAATGAAGTCTAGAAAATTAAATTAATAGAAATTTTGAAAGTGAAGTTTATAAAGAGTGTCTGATAGAATTTCCAGATGGAGCAAACAGAGAAAATAGATAGGAAAAATATGTTTGAACAGCTAGTATCTTGAGAAAGGAATTATTGTTAATATTGAAGAAGTATAGCAAGTCTTGAGATAGCTAATACTAAAATGTATATTAGATACAATCAGATAATCCTAAAAAAAGTAGAGAAAAAAATCAGATTACTATAAAAGAATTATATTGTTAATTAGACTTACAGTAAAATTCATATCAACAATATCTGAGATCAGAGACTGTGAAATAATGTGTTCAAAATGACAAGATAACTGTTGATGTAGAGTTCTATATGTAGTCAAACTATTATTCAAGAAAGAAGGTGAAATAAAACCAATTTGCAGACAAAATAGTCTACTAAAGGATTCAGTTTATTCAAAAGGACATTGAACCCCAGAGGTAAGGAATGGGATGAAAAAAAGAAATGGAGAAGTTGGAGTTTCGGGCTTCAGAGAGGCAGAAAATTATTTGGACTAGGTCTGTGTGAAATTCAGTCACCCCCAGACAATCAAAGATGAATAAAAATGTTGTGGCATAGTAGTGAGGAAATTCTTGAGATTATATCCTGTCAGGTCTGTGTAATATCATTTTTTTCACAAGAGAATCAATAGGTCGATCCAGGTGAGGCAGTATTGTGAATAGTTGACTGATTTTCAATCTTGGCAGAATAATAGAACTTTAAAAGTTAAAAAATATTGGTGGTTGGATTTCATTCCCTGAGTTTCTGATTTAATTGGTTTCAAGTGTGTCCTAAGCATCGTTTTTTTCTTTGATTATTAAGCTCACAAGATGATTCTTCTGTGCAGCCAAGGTTGAGAACCATTGTAATAGATTGTTAGAGAAGAGTAAAAGTCCAGAATCTGGTTTTGGTCGCTAGACAAAGCAGAGAATGCAGCTCCTTTTCATGATGGTGGGTGACTTTTCACTATAATGAAAAGTGGCTTAACTTTATTAGCAAGGGTTGCCAAGTTTTCCTACAGAAAGAAGCCCAGACTGTAATATTTTAGGTGTTATGGGTCAGATGGTCTCTTGAAGCTACTCAACTCTGCTGTTACAAGGTAAAAGCAGCAATGAATAGTATTATATGTGAAGAGATGGGCATGGCTGTGTTCCAGTAAAATGTTATTTACAAAGGGTGATGGGCAGGATTTGGCCCGTGGGCCTTAATGGGCCAACCCCTGCTTAGAGTATTCAAGTACAGTTAAGGAAACATAGTTAAGAACCATCACATTAGCTTTGGAGAAAGTAGCCCTATGTGTGAAATGGCCAAAGAAGTGGCCATTCCTAGGCCAGAGAAAAGCCTACAAAGGTGAAATGCAATCCAGTGTGAAGACTGGGAAACCATAAGCCTGGAAAGCTCTTAGACAGAAAACTTGAGTAAATGCAAATGCCTGTGTAGAGATTTAAGGTTCTGACAATAAGGGGGTAGCTGTAGCCCAGTAATAATTTGATAATGCAGGACAGGTTAGCTTGTTTAGTTTTGTTTTGTATTTGTTGCTTTATGTTTGTTTTGTTTTTAACGTTTAGAGCGAGAACATGTAAATGGATGGCTTGGATTTTCTATTTACCTACATGGAGAGGTGTTGGGTTTAGAATCAATGCACTCTTATTTTTAGCATCGTACTGTAATCATTGCATCTGTTTTAAGATTTTTTTATCCTTATCCATCCTTTGCCACATAAGAACATTTTCTTTTCTCACCTCTTGATTGAATTTAGACAGATTATCTAAACGATAAACTTAGGTTATAGTAACTGAAGAGCAGAGAGATGGGTTTCCTGTCAAGCATAACTTCAAAATTTTACTGGAATTTGTCCAATTTTTACCTTCCCTGTTCTCATAACTACTTGACTGGATTATAGAACTACTTGTTTAATACCAAAACATAAGTTTTATTTACATTTTAATACTTTTGTAATTTCTGCAACCTAATTTGGTTACATCTTAGAATCAGTGGATATGTACTGAATCATTGACTATGTATTTTGTTTTTCTACTCCAAAGACCGCTATGAAACTCATAGTGTACCTTCCAATCAATATCTTAGAATCAAGGAAATACAGTATTATCTTCTCTTGTGTTTTTTTGCCTCCACCTTTCCTCTGGCAACTACTTCCAGTGTTCCCATGGAGTTATATTTCTGGGAAACAAATCTGATCTTGTCACTACCTTACCTAATAATTTTGAGTGATCTCAAAGTCCAGACTCCTTGGCATGGCATTCAAAGGCTTTGCTATCTAAAGCCTCTCATATTTTGGCCCAAAATATTGGATCTGCAGCATCATTCCCCACCATCCCTCTCTCCCTCATGTGGCGTGCTTCATTCCTGACCATCAGACACATGATGCATTATTTTAATACAAGCGTTGTAAAAATCTCTGAGGAAAGTTTAATAAAATGGGATTGGTGTTGAGCTGAAAATAGCTAAAACAGGCTTTTCCTAAAGCTTAATAATGTAAGATGGAAATGGATCATTGTCTTTGCAGGAAAGGCTTGACTTTTTATGTTAGAGAGAGTTGCTGAAGAAGCTTATAGAATATCTTTATTCGGAGACTTTTAAAACACACTAGATACTCCTCTGTTTGGAATGATTTAGGTAAACCCATGAGAAATAAACAAGATGAACTCTGAGGCTATGCCCAGTTCTAGGAGTTTTGGGTGATTAATGACTGTATCTAAATGAGGCCAGAACATCCAGATGGGGGGAAAGAGAGAAATTCAGTCAGTCTTCTACATGCTATGTTTTCATCGACCTGGATATTTAACAGTTGAATGTATGTGATTATTTAAATAAATCTGTACATTTCACTGGATATTTTCTGCTTTTAATGTTAATATGTTGCTATAGTATAAACAACTTCACAAGATAATCACTTGTTAGTTCATCCTCATCTGCCATCAAATAGCACATATTAAATTATAATTATTAGAAAGATAAAAAGTATGAGTTAATTGAAAATACTCCAAAATTATTTTTGTTCGGTGTAAATATAAAATAATAATGAAAGAATAGTGCAAAATAAATTTTCTTGATGCATTTTTGGCTAATTCTTTATTTTTATAAAATGGAAATTAGGAAATGGCCTAGCTACCATATGCATATTTATAAGACTCTGTGTTTTCAATTTAGGTATGTGTCTTGTGCCCTGGGCTGTCCATATGAAGGAAGCATTACACCACAAAAAGTGACAGAAGTAAGCTACATCTCCAGCCTTTTTGGTTTATGGTAAAATGATGTATATTGTTTTTAAAAATGGGCTATTTTCCTTACTATTTATTCCGTCTGCATAACAAAGGCTAAAGAGAGCCATGGAATGAGGTACAAGCCCTGAAGACATGTTTGATCACTTAAATAATAGTTTCATTTTAACACTGAAGACCTATATATTGGCTATAACTTTTCAAAGTTAGAAGACAGTTGAGTCTTATCATTTGGGTGCTCAGAGGTGGAAGGAATAAAATACATCTGTTTTGTTTTGTAACACAGTGAGTGACGTTTCTACTTTCCATCAGAATGTCAGGACGGTTTGTGTGCACACACTGAAACTTTATCTTGGTCGCTTAGGTAGTGTCCTGTTTTTTTCCTCCTGCGTACTTTGGCACTTAGAGTATATACTGCTTCATTGTTTTTGTTCTTTTGTGATCCTGTAGATCTTACTGCTATGGTTAAGTTGCTGTTATATCAGAACAATTTTACAGCAAAAGATTATAGTTAAGAAGGACTTTCTTATTGAAGTTCATTTTCTACTTCTTATCCTTGATTATTAGTACAAAATGCTCTATTTTTGAGATTATATTAGCCTATCTCAGAAATTCATTTGTATATAAAGTATATTAATTGTATATAAAGTATGTTAATGTGTTGTTAACGTTGTTAATTTTGACAAAACAAGTAATAGGGCAGTGAAGCAGTGAAGATGGCATTATTAGAAAGTCCACATTTAGGCAGGATAAACTTTCAGTTCAGCTAAAGCCATTCCTCTTTTGTGCATTCATTCGAACTTTTTACTGCAGATTTTTCAAATGAGAGATAATCCTATCATTTATTACTTAAACAAGACTTTTGTACACAGAGGCAGATATACTATGAAATAAAGAAGCTTAGATTTTGTAGTCCTTCACTTGCATGGGACTCTTCCAAGATTCTGTCATTAATTTGCATTCACCATTATATACTCTTTTCTTAAAGAATACCTCCAAAAGAGTATAAATTCAGGCCCCACAAAACCCAGACCCTCTTTTGCCTAACACCAGAATTCTTGGTTTTCTTCCTTTTGCTCTGCACCATCTATGGATGTATTCTAATACGTTTTGTGGTCAATTCACTCTCTTCTCTCTAAAATTACTATTTCAAACTGTGATTACTCTGTTCAAGACTTTAGTTTTTGCTTTCTCATCATACTGTCCTTTGCATTTGACTTTTTCCCTCCTGGAATGCTCTGTGCATTTTATATTTCAGCGACCTGGAGCCTACTATTTGCATTTGTTAGTCTTCCTGGAACATTCCTCTCAGTGCCTTCCTTCTCACCCTTTTCAAGAAGTTAGCACTTAGTTGTCACTTAGGCTGTTTCTGCTTGACAGATCTAGGTCAATTTCTCTTGCTACATGCTGTTAGAATCCTGTTTCTTTCTTTCAAAATTCTAATTTTAGCTTGTATTTATGCATTCCTCTGTGAGATTGACTAATGTGTGTCTTCATTTGACTTCGGGATCCATAATAGCATGAGACATGTCAATATTTGTTTCCCCATTAGATCTCAGCACCTAGCACAGTGCCTGGTATAAAATAGGCACTGGAGAAATACATGTTGAAAGAATGAATGAATGAATGAATGAGTACCATGTGCCCGATTGTGTATAAAGTGACTTCTGTGCATTCTCATTTCATTTTCACAGCCAAACATATCATTGCTAACATTGTTCTTACTGTAATTTTTTTAAAATCAAGTAACTAAGGCTTAGAATATATGCTCAATGACAGTGTTTTGTGGTCTGTATTTTGCAGATTAGGGACTAAGGCTTTCAATGGGTTAATCTTCTGCCTAGTATCCCATGACTAGCACAAATGAAAGCTGAGATTTAAATCCAGGCCTCTCTGTTTCCAGAACGCAAGTCTTTGTCAAAATACTATGCAGCCTTTATGCAAATTCACATTGCTTTTCCAAAGTAACGTTATTCAGCTGGAACAAACCTTGCAATTTGCCTAGCACAAGTGCCTCTGTTTGTCAGAAAAGTTAGGCCAGAAATACTTTGACTCTGTCAATTGCAAAGCTACTTGGTGACAGAGCTGAAATTGGTACAGTTGACCCTTGAAAACTTGGGGGATAGGTACCTCAAACCTCCTCGTAGTTGAAAATCTGGGTATAAATTTTGATTCCCCAAAAACTTAACTACTAATAGCCTATTGTTGACTGGAAGCCTTACTGAAAACATAAACAGTCAATTAATACGTATTTTATATTTTGCAAAAAGTGCAAGGTTTTCATGCCTGCTGGCCTTACCTGCAGTGACAGCTTCACAAATTTCCTTTCCTTTCCTTTTTTTTTTTTAAGTCCTTACTCTAGATTCATTGATCTTAAAGTAGTGGGCAACCACAGCTGCAGACTTCGATCTATGATATATATCAAGCAAAGCAACTTTTTCTTGTAATGTCATGACTTTTCTCTACTTCTTGGGAGCAGTTCCAGCATCACTAGTGGCACTTCGCATGGGTCTCATGGTGTTATTCAAGGCTGATGGTATTGCATTAAGCACGAAAAGTATACGAGGACCTCAATGATCTCTTTTTACTGTGATATGCGATTTCCTAGAGAGACAAACTTAAGATGTAGAGATTAGCACCACATGGCAATTTAAGTGGCTACTCCTATCACTTAAGCTCATCCCAATAGGAAAGGACATGGTTGTGAAGTCATTACGGTAGTGCAGTGTGTACTGAAGTTAATTTTATGCAATTGTGATTTAATACTGCATCTTTATGTTTGTTTACATTTCTCTTGACTGAGAATGGTGCCATGGACAGTCTGTGTTTGCATGCATGTTTTGATACATTTTTTAGCTTTTTATAATAGATTTGTAGATATTTTATGGAAGTGAATGATAAAATAGTCTAGTATCTATATACATTTTGTGCATTCATGACATAACTTTGTATTTATTTTGTCAGTAGTTCTAGGCTACATAGTTTTTCTGCAAGTTTTTTCAAATTGTGGCACATCTTCAAAAAATTTTCAATATATTTATTTAAAAATCCATACATAAGTGAGCCCTTGCAGTTCAAACCTGTGTTGTTCAAGGGTCAAATGTATTGATATCTCTTGACTTTAAGGCCTGGAGAAACATTACTTCCAAAGTAAACCTGTAATGTTTCTGTTTGGTTAAGGTGTTGAGAAATGTGAGCCTCCCATAATTAAAATTGTAGCTTATACATAATTTCATATTGGAATATATATTATAGATATGCCTCTAAGGCAAACTCGAATATTAGAAAAAGCTAATTGCAGTAATGTCATTCAAAGTCTTATATAATGCTTAGAATATAAGGAGCAAGGAAAGATAGGAAAATGCAATGGAAGTACATGATTTTCATGGATATAACTTATCTTAGTTGTGATGTTTACCTCTATCTAGATGATGTTGGCTGAGGAACAAGGGGAGTTGAGTCTGTTTATTTCCATTGGTTTACTAGCACTTCACCTTTCTCAACAGGTATCTAAGAGATTATATGGCATGGGCTGTTATGAGATCTCTCTGGGAGACACGATTGGAGTGGGAACTCCAGGGAGCATGAAAAAATTGTTGGAAAGTGTTATGAAAGAACTCCCACCAGGGGCTCTTGCTGTTCACTGTCATGACACATATGGACAAGCCTTAGCAAATATTCTTACGGCTCTTCAGGTATTTTGTATTCTTTATGTGTTATGTGTTAGAGTGTGCATCCTTATTGGCTGTCTAAACATGTTGAGAGCATTTTGAGATAATATTTATCATGCTATATATATAAAATGTTCAAACAGTGTCTGCCATGTGACAGGCACTCAGGAAGTATCTATAGATTCCCCATGTCTTTTAGGGCAATAGAGGTTTCTTATTACTATTAATTTGGTTTTATAAATTCCGTAATCTCTTCTTTTTAAAGTACTAATCCTAGTAGAGCTATGTCTGCTTGTTTCAACTCCCATATGCTCTCAACCATAAAATTTAATGGACTTAAATATGATGTTATGTGGAGAGCATAAAACACAAAGATAGTAGGGTGTACTGTTGTAATCATGGAACCAATGCTCTTTTTGGTAATTTGATGCTCAATAACAGGAAGATACGGTGCTGAAATATAGAATATTTTGCTTAAAATGCTTTCCTTATGTTGGCAAGCTTACTTTTGACAGACTCTTGATTTTTTTTTATCAAGTATATTCCATATGGTAAAATGAAAAGATCTAAAAAGTTGGAGGATTAAGAATTACTTATTATGTTATTTTAAAAATTTTTATTTAAAAGAATAGATAATAATATTTTAAGAGTATTGTTATTAAATTAGTGTCAGTTTCTTAAATACAACTAAAATAGATTTGTTTGATGTTGTTGTAACCCAAGATTCTGACAACTAAAGATAAGGCTATACGAAAGCTTTTTGGTAAAGCTGAAAATAAATATGTAAAGCTTAATGTCACAGTCCTAAAGTGTACAGTTGCTTGGCAGAAGTTTAAAAAAAATGAGAAGATCAAGCTCCACAAGGGCTTATTTTGACTTTGTTAACATGCGTGTACAAATCCTCATTTATCCTCTGGAAGCAAACAAGGAACATTCTGTTGAATCAGAGAAAAGTGAAAATGTTATCCAATGGTCTTTTGGGTGTGGGAGTTTTTACAATTTTCCTACCTTAGGTAGTCTAGTTTCTGAAACAATAGAAAACTAGGCAGCACTTCAGAATTCTGCGTTCAGCTGCAACTGTAATTTATTAAGTGTTTCTGAGCAAGATCCTGAAGTGGGGTCTCCTCTCTCTCTTTCTCTCTCTCTCTGTGTCTCTCTATCTTGGTTTTCTGTATGCATATATCATCTATATTTTATTTGTGTAGAATATTTATTATATAATGAATAACAGTTTAGCTCTTTGGGATAAGGGGCTATAGTGCATTATCTGGGAACCCAAACATCTGCTTCTGGACTCTTATCTGCCTCTTGAAAATGACCAATACAAAACATTGCTGATGCCCTATTGTGATTTTAATGGCTAAGGAAGGTTTATGTGAGGAAGCAATTGCTAAAACCAGATCTAAAGAATGAGAAGGAACTAACCCCCCCAAAAGAGAGTATATATTGTGTGTATATGTGTGTGTGTATGTGTGTGTGTGTTAAAAGAATGTTTCAGGCTGATGAAACATCATTTGGGCAAAAGGCCTTGGGGGAGAGGAGGAATATCCCCTAGGAATTGAAAGAAGACTAATGTATTCAGAGAAATTAAGGTTTATAAAATTTGTTAAATTAGTTGAATTCCATCATCTCTATTTACAGAGAGATGAGGACTGAAATCCTGGGGCATTTGCCCATCCTGTAATAGGCGTACAGGGGCACAGGAAACAACCTTTGGCCCCAAAGAGATGGGGAACATGGATGAGAACCTGTGTAAGGCCAGGATTCCCCCGAAAACCACACCCTCAGTCAAAGACTGAACTGCAAAAAGAGCCACCCCGCAAAGGGAGAAGGCAAGCACATTCATTTCTCATGGCCTTGTTGGTGAGTGCACGAGGAATGCAAAGCCTCCCTTTATACTTCATAACCTTTCATAGACCCTCATGTGGGTTTAGGGCTCAAATTCACATTGCCTGCAGAATTGGAAAAACCTAAGCAGATAAATTGTTTTCAGAGGGTTATGGGTCAGTAGAACCCTCAGGTGCCAAGAAGAATATCTCTGTTCTAAGGAACAAATCTTTGGCATCAGCTGAACTATTTGGGGTGTATGTGTGTGCGTGTGTGTGCAATGGTTGATATTCTACCCTTTAGCAGCGCCTGCAGTAGTTAGTAAGAAAGTCTTCCTAAGCATCTTTAAATAAACTGTGTTTTCTGTTTTTGTTCTTTTTTTTTTCTTTTTTTTTTTTTTACCATATGCACAAGTCCTGTGTGTATATGGGAGGCAAGGAGCCTAGAAAGCAATAGTGCACTTGCAGCTTTGTGTTACATGGCCCCAGAGCTTAATTTATAGCCACAGTGTAAGTACATGGATAAGAGGGTAACAGTGGCTTGTATAATAAGCAACATGATGTGAGGCCAGAGAGGATACTATAAAGGAGTAATTGAGGAAATGGTCAAAAACCAGAGATGTGCTGAGGAAACTAAAAGTTGAAGAGTTGTAGAGGCTTTTTGTCTTTTCTGCCATCTACTTTCATGTAGTTTGATAAGACATGGACAGCGTAAGAAAGAAATATACACCACTGCTTTCTTGAAACTGTGTAACTGAGACAATCTTTAAATGATTTGTAACTTTAGTGTTTATGGAAGACAGCTGAATGTGATACTGAAATGTCACCGCAAAGACACATGTGTACTGGCCCCAAGCAACACCCTTTCTCGCTCCCCAATAACAGCAACAGCAGCACGAACAAAAACACAACAATTTAGAGGAGGAGAAAAAATGTCTTGGACAAAACTGTCAGTGTTTAAATAGAAGGAGAATCAGAGAAAATCCAACTTCATTATGAACAGGGCTAACCTTGGATTCAGGAAGCCGAGGCCGTACTTCATTCTTTTTTTTTCGATGGAATCTTTGAAGTGGCTCCTAGCAAAATTGGTGGTGGCTGTGGAGTGGATATCATTTGCTTTAATTTAGGGGTGGAGAGACAGTTTACAGTGCTCCAAACTGGAAGTTAATATTAAGGCAAGGAGACATGTAATAAGTGGAAACTTGGCCACAATGATAGGAAACAAATGAGAGTTATAAATGGAACATCCCCCTCAGTCTGGAAAGCACATACTAATCATGCAGTAGAGGGATCTTTCTTGAGTTCTCAGCTTTTATTGTGTTTTTTTATTACTTAAACACATGACTTATAGAACTGGAGGTGGTTGTATGGAAGTCAAGAATTCATAATTATCAGATATTATTCAATATGGGGAAATTATTCTTGAGAGTATAGATTTAAGTATGGGATATTTATAACCACTCAAAAGCAAAAGAACAAGAAAATGAGGTGACAAAACATACAACATTTGAGTAACGGAAGAAACATACATGGCCCAATATACCTGTCTTAATGTTTTATGTAAAAATTCAGCTTCACCTTTCTGCCAAGTACCTAAGTAAAACATAGGTTAACAAATTCTTTAATCTATTTAACAGCAAAGAACTGCTCAGTCTCTATTTTTCTCCACTGAAATGATTTGATCTTCATAATTGGGTAAAAACAGAATAAACTAAATGAAATCCAATACCACAAATAATAGTTACATGTTAATTGGTGGCATAGAGACAAAGAGGAACAGGCAGTATTTAGATTTCTTCTTAAGAAATACTTGTTGCCTTTTTTTCTCTTAAACTTAATAAACTTCTAGCTAATGTGCCTTTCCTCATAATGTTTTCCATATGTTTATTATTTTAGAAAGACCAAATTATTTACCTAATTTTTACATCAAAAGCATTCATTTTTTGGCTGGGTGCGGTGGCCCACGCCTGTAGTCCTAGCACTCTGGGAGGCCGAGGGGGGAGGATAGCTAGAAGTCAGGAGTTCGATACCAGCCTGAGCAAGAGCGAGACCCCGTCTCTACTGAAAAATAGAAAGAAATTAGCCGGACAACTAAAAATATATATATATATAAAAAAAATTAGCTGGGCATGGTGGCACGTGCCCGTAGTCCCAGCTACTCAGGAGGCTGAGGCAGAAGGATTGCTTGAGCCCAGGAGTTTGAGGTTTCTGTGTGCCAGGCTGATGCCAAGGCACTCTAGCCTGGGCAACAGAGCAAGACACTGTCTAAAAAAAACAAAGTGTTTATTTTTTATGTGGACTCTTTATATTGACATGTTTAAATGCTAACAAACAACAAATCTTTCTTCATGACATCTGTTTTTGAGTTTCTTGAGAATTTTTTTTTTAATTCCCATTGCTGGCCAGATAAGCCCCTCTGTTTCTCAGTTTTATCTTTGTAAGAAAAGACGTAATGATGTCTGCTTCCCTGAATTTTGCAAAAATTGAGATGAGATGCAGAATTTCTAAAATGATGCCTTGATAACAACGCACTCAATTGATCGCACTTGGTTGGATTGTTGGATTTTCCAGTGTGTGTCACCGAGGCTCCTGAGCCACCACAGTCTGTGGGAGAAAGAGGAACCAAGTACCTTTCTATATTTTTTCCAAGTGGTTGGACTGCTTATATCAGTGATAAAGAATGGGTAAATATTCATGTACTTTTGTTTGCTTTAGTTTATCTCCAGAATCTTTTTATTATTGGAAACTTCTCTCTAATTTTGGCATCGAGTGATCAACAAGTTTTTGTCTTTAGGGATAACGTTAATACAATCTTCATCTATTTTTACATATCCACAGGTATTTAATGGATTCTTGGAAAAAGCTATTTCTGAGGTAGATGGCATTTTAAACTGACATTCAATGAACCAAAATTTCAAAGTACACATGTAAAAAACTATTGTAATGAGCTAAAAATGAATGTAGTTAATCTTTATGTGACAGACAATGCTTAGATTATAAACTTGAAGCTCACCAAGAAAAGGAAAAAGAAAAAACATTTCTAAAATTTCTATGTCTCTCCCATGGCATTTCATCCATGCTGATCAAATTGGCCAACAGTATAAAAATTGATTATCAGATATATTCTATTGGAAAAGTAAAAAAAAAAAAAAAAAAAAAATAAGAACATGGAATGCATCATCAGAAGATTTTATTTTGTTTTGTTTTTCCTTTTTGATCATGGTTTAACAGTTTAGGTTTCATTAATCATGGTTTCCCCACCTATATCAATGGTTTTACTTTACAGTGGTTGACACTGTAGAATAGAGGGGTTGGCATGGGGTATAGCATACGTTGTGATCTCCATTTCCACAGGTCATAGCTCACCGGATCAAGGGAAATTTTAACACGTATTTGATAGTTAGAACATCTTTCCTGGGCCCCAGGGGCTGAGTAGATCAGAGGTGGAGCCCTGGAGAGCAGATGAGCACAGAGAAGCAGAGTGAAGGGCCCTGCAACTGAGAGACATTAGGATATGGAGAACTTTCCACTCCTCACAGGTCCAAGTGTGGTGTTTTTTGTTTCATTTTCTTGAAATTCCCCAGGGCCCTCCCAATGGGTACGTCTGACACTTGCGAGAAAGTTTGCCCTTAAGACACTGACTTTTCCATTATCCATAGAATATGATACTGGGAAAATCTTTTATTTTCCTGGATTCCCATCTTCACATATGCAAAAGAAGTCCGTTACACCAGAAGATAAGTCAAAGTACATGTTTGTACCTCTTTCATGAAATTTTCTTCACTTCAAAGCAAATGCAGTGAATCAAAATATCTTCTTTGCTCTTCTTGGCAATTTTGATTTAATTGGTGTGATCGTATTAATTCCAAAAATTACATTCATGGATATCTCTTTGTTTTTATCACTGATTGCACCAAGTGAGACATCAATCCTGGGTTTCAGCTGTTATTTCCTTTTTTTTTTTTTTTTGAGCATAATAATGCAAGTTTAGAATCAGGAGGACAGGCTCATCCTGGTTAATTTTTACTTTTAAAAAAATAACCATTCTTAATTTTAAAATGAATTTCTGTTGCTGTTAACACTTTCAGGAGAAACAATAACATCATCTATTCAAACTATCATTTTCCTCTCAGTTTAATCTTTGTTCTCTTTAGGACTTAACTTGGCTTTTTTATTATTGTAGAGATTGGGGCCAGGAAATGATATGATTCTTCCCTTGGCATTAGGGATGGAAATTTCAAAACTCATTACCTTTTTGAGCACCTCTCTTACCCATTCTGTAAATGTCATTTTATTGTTTTAATCTTATTTTCAATATCTTGTTTTCAACAAAGTACTTGCCACATCTTTCTCAATCCATGTGGCTTTAATTTGGAAATTTTGTTGTCATGCCATGTTGTTTGCATAAATCACATTAAGCTTTTCATTTTCTAATTTTTTCATGTTTCTTTTTTTCAGTTTTTTCTCTCTTGAAAGTTCATATTTACAAGGAAATTTTATGTACATATACTCTTGCCCCTGAATGTAATGTAACACAGACCTTTTCCTTTGGAATTTTGGTTTGAAATTGGCTGGTTTGATATTGAACATAAGCTATTATTCTCATAACTGTTTTTTTTTTTTTAACTTAATGTAATGTACCCAGTTAATGGTTATATGCCCAGCACTTAAACATTCCCCCTACACACATAATTGGAACCAATGATAACTGTAAGAGCCAAATTTAAGAATCTCTTAGCTTTATTGTTTGAACAACTTTCTCATATGTTACCAAAACATTTCTAGTTCTGGGTTTAAACTAGATAGAAATAATATACATTGTTAGATAACACTGGCTCATTCTTATAAAATTACTTCTCAGTTTAGAATACCAGACTTATTTAATAGTATCAATAAAGGATAGGTTAAAGACTGAAAGACAGTGGAGGATGAGGAGGATTTAATAATTGCAAGTCAAACACTTGGGATCCCCATCTGGAAGCGACAAAGTTTTTTTTCATTTGTTTATAAATCTCTCTTCAATACACAGCAGAATATATAATAGAAATTATTTGTCAATTGTGATCGTTTAGAATTATTTTATGAATTATTTTTAAATACTCATTTAACCCTAACCCAAAAAATATTTATTGGCTAGCTTTTGTGTGACTGTGTCTCTGCTATTAGATATACTGGATAGGAAAGCATAATGAAACCACATATCTTTCCTCAGTAATTTTTTGATCTATCAAATAAAATACAAAAATCATGTCCAGTTTCTTAGGCAAGAAGTCAAGTTATACTCACCCAACTACAGACTTAAATTATACTGATTTGAATTTTTAAAAATCTGTATAAATATGATAATTATAAAAATAAAGTTATGGTTACACACTTCCACTAAAGGCATTTCAGATTAAGTAAAAAAACCATTTTTGTAATAATTGTAGCTTTTTCTGATGGAACTTTTAATGAATTACCCAAGAAATATAAAAATTATGGTAGCCTGTGTCATCCTAACCCAAAATATAATTTTGTATTTCATTTTCACCCATTGTATTGAAAAATATCCTGTCTTGCTTTATGGTTTATACACACACCATACATATTCTTTACCACATATATAATCTAATCCAAGCAATCAAATCTGCTAGTACTGTGGAGGATGCATACCAGAGCAAGCTCTCGGGAGTAACCATGGAGAGTTTCCAGTAGGAGTAGGAGAAGTTCAAGTGTCACAGGAACCCAGGGGAGACACTATTTGCACCAAACATGGGGTGAGTTGTTTTGTGTTTTTGTTCATTTGTTTTGTTTTTTTTTTAAATACTGGAAACAGTGGATGTTTTTAATTGGGGATCATTTGATCAATGCTTTGTTCTAGGAACCTTGCTCCAAATTATATGTAGAGGATGAAACTGGTATGAATCTGGATGATATAGAGATGAAAAAGCAGAGGTATAGAGATTATAGACACAGAGACTAAGGAGAACACTATTGCAATAGTCCTGTTCCTGATGAAAAATGATGGTGGGTGCTATGGTCGGAGTGTTTGTGTTCTCCCCAAAATTCATATGTTGAAACATGATCACCAATGTGATAGTATTAAGAGGCAGGGTCTTTGAGAGGTGATTAGGTCATGAGGACAGAGGCCACAGGAATGGGATTAGTGCCCTTATAAAAGAGGCCCAAGGGAGTTTATGTGCCACTTCTACTATGTGACGACACAGAAAGAAGGTGCTAGGCACCATCTATGAAGCAGAGATTGGCCCTTAACAAACACTGAATCTGCCAGCAGTGTCACCTTGGGCTTCCCAGCATCCAGAACTGTGAGAAATAAATCTCGGTTGTTTATAAGCTACCCACTTTATAGTATGTTGTCATAGCAGCCCAAACAGATAAGGGTGAACACAAGATGAAGGACATACATAGGGGATGTTATTCCAATGCAAAGTCAGTGGGACTAAGAATTCCTTATGAGTGCATGTAAGGTGAGGTTGATAAAGAATAAGGGTTAGGGACAAGGAAAGAGAATAATGACTCTGAGGTTGCAAGTTTGGAAAAATAGGTGGATATCATTAGGATATTTGAGCTTTCCAAGGCACTGCCAGCTTTATGAGAACAGATGCAGGGACCTACTTGCTAAGGATAGTAATTCATATTTTATGAGCTCGTGTTCCACAGGGGCACAGACATCCTGCAGAGCTCTGCCCCAAAATATTGTAGGAATAATTTCTAGGGTCCTCATCAGTTTTTTAGGCAAGTAGACTTCTGGAAGTCCTGCGTGCCAGATAAAACAGTGTGCACCATCAAACCTAAATTCTACATTTATTACTTTAGTATTGATTAAAGCTATTATAGTGGGGTTTATTGGCTTACTAATAATTTAAAATATGCTGAAATAAGAATAAAAAAATTATGTTGATTTTTAAATATTTAGAAAATGTGGAAAAGTACAAAGAAAAATTACTTGCAATCCTACCACACATGGAAAAATAGTATTTATTATTTAAGTAGATCATTCTCATTCTTATTTATACTTATGTGTGTGTATATATATATGTATATATACATTTATAGACACTTATAATATATACATATTATGCATGTGTGGAGGGGGTTAGGAATCATGAAGTGCAAGTTTGTTTTGCTTAGTATACTATGAAGAGCATTCTTGTCATTGAAACTTTTGCAAATAAGATTTTTAGATTCAAAATATTTTATAGCCTACAATCACATGTGTGTATGTTAAATGTGTGTGTTAATTTAACCAATCCCACTTCTGAGTGGGAGCATTTACTTTATTTTATTGTAATACAGTTGTGATGAACATTCTTATTTATAATTTTTTATTCATCTTACTTAGAGTGGATTTTATGGGAAAATGGTTACAACATTAGAGAGCTTTTGATATATTATGCAGGTCAATTGTCTTTAGAAAGGATATTTCTAGCCTATACACTCACTAAGTTCATACAACATGACAGCAAACCTCACCAATGGAAGATATTATAATTTAAAATATATGCCAACTTGATGTGCATTTGATATGCCATTTTAATTTTTGTTTACATTTGTTTTATTACTGGTGGGACTGAACAGATATTTCATATGTTTAATGAGTATTTGTAAATTTTTAATAAAATGTAGTTCCTCTTCTTTGCCTACTTTTTTATTGAAATGTTTGTTCTCAATAATTTTAAGAATGACTTATATGTTAAGATATTATAATAAGATATTTATCTATCTAATATATGTATATATAGAGTGGAATTATTTTTCAAACTTCATTTTTATATTTTTTATTTTAATGCATACATGCTTTAAATTTGTATTTATTCATTTATAAATTTCAAAAAACATATTGAGCATGTACTACCTACCAGGTACTGTTCAAGGACATGAACAAAATAGAAAGAGTCATCATGTCCTCAGGTAGCTCACATGCTGGCAGGGAAGTACAGATGATAAAAATAATAAACACAATTTAGAGCATATTAGTTGGTGATAAAAAATGAGAGAGAAGATGCTGCAAAGATGCAGAGGATAGGAAATTTGGGGAGTGGGGAAGGAGGACAGGTTGCATTATTAACTAGGTGATTGAGGACACAATCTTAAGAAGGAAAGATTTAAGCAAACAACTAAGGGAGATGAGGCTGTTATGCCCCTTCATATCTGGGAGAAGAGCATTCTAGACCTAGAATAGTTTTAGCTGAGATACTAAAGTGTGTTCAACAAACACAAATGTGGCCAGTGTGGCTGGAACTGGCTGAGTAAGGGGAGAGTAGGAGAGGATCCTCGTAGGCCAGTGTAAATTCTTTGACTTTTACACTGAGTGAAATGAAGACAACTTGCAGAGTTTTGAGCAGATCTGGCTTGCGCTTTTAAAAGGATCATTCTGGCTGCCCTAGTGTGACTAGACTGTAAGAGGTGGGGGGTCAACATTAGAAGCAGGAGACAAGTGAGGAAGGCAACAAATGATGACGGTTTGTCTAACAGTGGTAACTATTGGGGTGGTGAGAAGATTCTTGATATATTTTGAAATTTGTATTGATTTCTTGATGAATTAAAAATAGAGTGCCTAAAGGGAAGAAAAGGGACCACAGATATACCACAGTATTCACCTGAGCAACAGGAAGTATGAAATTGCCATCAACTGAGATGGAGAAGGCTACAGGTAGACAAAATTGGGGGGCAAAGATTAGAATTTCAGTTTGGAGCATGTTATATTTGAGAAATCTACTAAATGTCTAGATGGAGATGTTGAGTAGGCAATTGCATATATAAGAATTGCTTTGGGATAAGAAGTCTTTGCTAAAGATATAAATTGGAAGTAATTAGCATATAGATAGTATTTAAATCCGGGGGACTGCATAGGATGGTAGATAGCGAAGAAAAGAGGGCCAGGGATGGAGCACCGACATTCCATCCTTAAGAGATCAGAGAGAAGAGGAATTTGAGAAGAGTGAGAAATTGTGATGCATAAAGAGAAAACTAAGTCTTGAGTCCTATAATATAGAGGAAGAAGTATATCGAGGTAGAGGTGATCAGCTGTGTTAAATACTGCATATGGATCAAGTATGGTGAGGACCAAGGATTGATCACATTGTCATCCCTTTATGGCTTCTGCCTTTGGAGTTCTCCTTAGAAGGGCCTTCAATACTGCAAGAGAAGATATACATGATTACTTTCCTTTTCTTTGGCTTCATTTTTTGCAATCAAATCCTTAAATTCAACTGTACTTTATTTTTACTCAAGGTACAAGATAGGAATCTATTTTTTATATAAACACACTTTTGTCCATTCATTACATAACTCATTCTTTCCACACCAGTACAAAATGTTCAGCTATGACACACACTGTTTTTACACACTTGAGTCTGTCTCTGGAAATTCTATTCTATGATAACAATAGCTGATACTAAGTATTCTTAAACTGTTTTATGTGTATTATCCTATTTTTTCCTCATGATAATCCTATGAAATAATTTTTATAATTTAAAAAAAAATGACACAACTGTTGCTTAGCAACTTTTGGGCAGTTGTTCAACATCTCTTATTTGAAAGGTAGTAGAACTGGGATTTCAGTCTAACTCATCTTGTTTCATTCTATTCCTTCAGACTATTTATTTTGTGCAGTGCCACACTTTTAATTAATGTGGTTTTATATAATATTAGATTTTAGATCTGACATAGCATGACCCCTTTATTAGACTTTTAGTCAAGACCTTCTTGATTATTTGTGTGTATTTATTTTGTATAACTCAAACTGAATTTGTTCCAAAACCCATCCCCCAAATAGCCATTACATTAAATATAGAGATTAATTTAGAGAGAATTGACTTTATGATAATATTCAGTCATTCCATATAATAAAGTGGTTTATTTTTCCACTTATTAAAGTTATTGCTTATATAAAAATGAAATTTGGTTATTTTCTTTCTAAAAGAGGCCTATGAATTTAGACTTATTCCCTGTCTGAGAATCATTGCAATACACGATTCTGTTTCTCTTACTGATTCGAAGTGTACCTTCCTTGTGTTCTACCAATTTCTCCTCCCTTCGTTCAGAAATCACAAGTCTCCCCAAGGCTCATTTATCCATTAAATAGGAATATTTCTTCAAATATCTCAGAATATTCTTATATTTATTTATGTACAAAACATTTAAATTTATTTATATTCAGTATATGAATATCTTGAGTAATTTCTTGGGGAAAACCTTTCCTAACAGGATATGGAAAATATTTTTATGACATCAATTTCCTGAGGTAAAAAAGTTGAGGTTGGAAGAGGATGCTTTGAGAATTAGGTTTCTTTTACTTTGATCTCACAGTAACTACAGATAACTAAATAAAGCTCACATTTCTTAGTAAAATGTTTTGAGTTCAGTAAACATTCCTAAAAGAAACATTTGCTTCAGTAACCGAAACCCACTGTCTTCAGTTGAGGGTCCACATTAAAAAGGATACTGCTTCTATTCTGTAAGGAAAGAAAATGTTATTTGTTTTTCTACATAGACGTTTTGGAATACTTCCCCTAGAAACCGCACGAGACTTTATAGATAACAGACCTTAGAGTTATAAGTGTTAATACCCTCTTCAGCTGTATGAAGCCCAACAGAGTTATTTTAAAAAAATATCCATAGCTGCATTGACTAAAAAAAAATATGAAATGTTGAAAAGAAGGGAAGCTATTTTTGATTGCCAAGATATAACTTCAACAAAGAGGTGAAAACCACTTCTTAAATTTTCCCCTGCTTCGTTGTTGTTGCATTTTCTTTAAGATCCAGGATCCCCTAGAAAGATTGCCATCTATAGTAAGCAGAATTCTGGATTAGATTAGTAGGACCTGGTGGTTATAATGAATCCTTTCAAACTGTGCTGAGCTAAAGTGAGTAAAAGCAATCAATACACACATGCATATTTGTAATTAACTTTCTGCTTATCCTTTAAACCTTCAGGCTTCCACACACTGAAGTAGGGTTTTCTTTCTTTCATTTAAAAATATCATTAAATGTCTACAAGTGAGTTTCTACATTGTAATGACTTGCTGTACTAATACAAAAATGGAAAAAATAAAATGGATGTAAAGGTAAATATAAAGAGAAAGGATAAGATTACATGAAGATCACTTGTGGTTACATAAATGAAAAAGGCAGAGTGGCAGGGGATTAGTAATTGCATGGTCCATGAAAATGGTTTGGGAAATTTATTAAACCTGCCCAGAATTTTATTTAAGACTCCATATTTCAAATAAATCGCACCCTCTACTTTCAGATACATCCCAGCACATACCATAATGAAAACAAATAGGCAACACCAAAATACAAGCATAAGGTAAGGAAAAGTGTGCAGTTTAAATGTGTTTTATTTTTTTATTTTTTATTTATTTATTTATCTATTTTTTGAGACAAAGTCTGGCACTGTTTCCCAGGCTAGAATACGGTGCCATCAGCCTAGCTCACTGCAACCTCAAACTCCTGGGCTCAAGCGATCCTCTTGCCTTGGTCTCCCGAGTAGCTGGGACTACAGGCATGGGCCACCACGGCTGGCTAATTTTTTCTATTTTTATTTGTCTGGCTAATTTCTTTCTATTTTTAGTAGAGATGGGGTTTTGCTGTTGCTGAGGCTGGTCTTGAACTCCAGACCTCAAGTGATCCTCTTGCCTCGGCCTCCCTGAGTGCTAGGATTACAGGCATGAGCCACCACGCCGGGCCTGTATGTGTTTTAAATGTTGTGGTTAACAACAGGGCCAGCAAAATCAGCAAATGCTAAACAGACAGTTAAGGCTCCCATGAAGAAAGTGGAAATACTGGCGAAGGGCTTTCCTGTTGCGTAGTAAATGATTCCACGTGTGAAGCTCAAAGCCTGGTGAGAATGTCCCCTGTCTCCATAAACATGGTCTCTTCAGCTGCAGAATGATGACTGGGTGATGAGAAATCCTTTTCAGCTTTGACTTGGTTTAAGATCAAGAACACTTAAAGCTATGCATGGTTCAATTCATTATCAGATGATAGGCCAAAAAAAAAAAAAAGAGAGAGACCAATTAAGAGGCACAAGGACGTGAGGAGCCATAGTCTTCCTCTTTTTGAATTTAGGTAGAAAGGTACTATTGAATAAATTTCTAGAGGAGGATTTCTCACTTATCATGTTTACTGTATCCATTTATCATGAAATTAATTGACATGAAATTTTCATTCAGTCAGTACAGTTCCATGTAAAAATAGCCTGAATAAAAATTAGCTCAGTAATAATTACTTGAAAAAGATATTCACTTCAAATGCAAATTTTTACTCCACATAGGACAAGGAGACTACAATGGCCTTCACTAATGATTTGAGTGTTCTGCTATATTATAGAAAAGATAAACATATATGTAAAGTGTTTAGACATCTATATGACTACTAATCCTTATCCATGTTTGTTTTTAGTTTTTTCTAAATATTTTCATCTTTAAGAACTAGTTTTTGGGTTATAGTCAATATTTTGATAAATTGTTAATTATTTTTAAACATATATTTGTTCTTTTATAATCCATTCACCCAAAGAAACTGCTTCTGTGTAAATGCGTAAGATCTCTCTCTATTGTGTCTGACAGATCAAACTCATAAGCTCATTCGTATACACTATTTGATTCATTCTTTCACTTCTCTTTTCCAGTTTAAAATGCATGTGAAAATTCAGCTACATTTCTTTCCAACTTGTATAAGGAGTTTCTTTATTACTTTTCTGTGAAACTTTGAATTCCTTCATGGGCTGCTTTACAATACCTTATTTTTGATGTCATAGGGAGAGGTGAGAGATGAAAGGAATGAAAAATGGCACATTATGGATGTAGCAGAGATTAACACATAATAAGAGATTATTATGAAAAAGCTATGCCGATATATTTGAAAACCTAGATGAAAAGTAAAATTCATAAAATGGCACAAATTATCAGAAGTGGAAAAGAAGAAATAGAACCTCATCAAAATAGTAGTTTACATATTTTTCCACAATGAAAACATCAAGCCCAGATGCTTTGTAGGTGAGTTATGTTGGATGTAAAAGAAGCAGCTAATTCAGTATTACACAAACATTTTCAGAGAATATTGAAATACAGATTTCACCCCATTTCATTTTACAAGTAGTCTACTCTTGGGCCCAAATCAGATAAGGACAGCACATGAAAGGAAAATTATGGCTACACTCACTCATACATTGATGCCAAATCTTAAAACAAAATGTTAGTAAACCAAGTCTGGTAATACATAAAAAAGATAACATATCACAAAGAAGTTTGTTTTATTCCAGGAATTCAAGTTTGGTTCAACATTAGAAAATTTATTAGAAATCACCACCTTAACAGATTAAAAGGGAAAAGATATGATTATCTCAATGGCTGTATAATATATATAAACCATAACTTATTTACTTACGTATTCTGCCATCATGGGACATTTAGGTGTCCAGATTTTCTAACTAGTCAATTTTTTTTTTTTTTGCTTGTAATTTAAAAGCAAGGCTTACACACTAGGGGAACAACTTTGTAAGTTGCTTCAGGAACAGCTGTTGCCGTAGAGGCCCCAGTGTGATGCTAGATGCAGTCATTCTGAGTTCCACTGTTCTCCCCCGCTCCCAATTCATTTCCTGAGTCCAGTATAACCTTGATCACAAATCCTACAAGGATATTACAAGAAGGAAAAAATCACAGCCAAATCTATTTCACTACATCCTAAACAAAATCCTTCAAATCGATTCCAGTGACATATAAAAAGACTAATCCGTTTCAACCACATTGGATTTATCCCAGAAATTCTAGTTAAACATTCAAAATCAATCAGTGGAATTATCACATTAATAAAATAAAGAAGAAAAATCTTGTGATCTTCTCAACTGATGTAGAAAATTATTTCACACGCTCAACAAAGGAGTAAGTTCTAGCAAGTGCAATAAGGAAAGGAAATGAACTCTAAGGGGAACATATTGGAAAGGATGAAATAAAATTATTATTATTTCAGATATCATAGTTGTATATTCAAAATCACAAAAGAACTTATAGATAAACCATTAAAATCAATAAATAAATTTAGCAAGGTTGAAGACCACAAGCACAGCATATAAAAATCACCAGTATGTGTATGTAACTAATATTGATTTATTATGAAATGAAATGTTTTCAGTTTCAATATCATTAAATATCAAATAATAAGGCATAAATTTAACAATAGGCATATGATATTGCTTTAAACATATGGAGGGAAATTATTAAAAATTTAAATAAGTGAATAGATAAAATAAGTTTCTGCTTGGAAGACTTAATATTGCACAAATGTCAGTTTTCACCAAATTGATCCATAGATTCAATGTAAGCTTAATAAAATCCCCAGCAAGTTTGTGTGTGTGTGTGTGTGTGTGTGTGTGTGTAAATTGACAAGTGGATTCTAAAATTGATGTGGGAATGCAAATCTAAAATAGCCAAGGCAATCTAAAAGAAGATTTTCAAATCTGGGAAACTTTATCAGATAGCAAATCTAATTACAAAGCTTAAATAAATAAGACAGCATAGTAACAATTCTAGGATAGACATATAGACTAAAATGACAAAATAGAGAGCTGAGAGACTCAAACATACGCAGTCATCTGATTTGTGATAAAAGCATCGCTACAACTCAGTGAAAAAGCATGATCTTTTTGATAAATGGTGCAAGTTCAATTGGATATCCATATAGAAAATAAAAATCTTAATCCTAACTTCACACTATACACAAAATCAACTCTTGATAGATTCTAAGTATAAATATGGAAGTAAATAACATGAGAGACATATTTTGCATAAGCAGAGGTTTATTACATAATACATGAAAAGGATTAACAAGATAGAAGAAGATAAACAGACTATATTAAAATTAGGATTTTCTGTCAATAAAAAGATATATTATGAATCTCTAGTTCTTAATATAAAGAACTTAGAAACCATCACATTCATCCTTAAAACAAGATAAAGCTACACAAATGGAAAATAAATGACTTTTCTTGGACCCTTCAGAAAACTGAGGCTGAAGGGCAAACTTCTACCCCCAAATCTGGAGAGATGGGCAAACCCAGAGATACACACCAGAAATCTCCTTAAATGGTAATTTTGACTAATTACTGGAGGCTGAATGTGGACGAGCATAAAAGTGAAAAACATCATTAGGGATAAGTATGGCCAGTACCTGATGATAAAGGGGTTAATTATCTGAGAAGAAATTACAATTGTAAATGTGTATGAATCTAACAATACAGCATCAAAATTCTTGAGGCAAAACTGATAGAACTGAAATAAGAAATAGGAACATTCACTATTATAGTTGGAGACTTCAACGTATTTCTTTTGATAATTGAGATATCAAGCAGGCAGATAATCAGTAAGAATAGAGTTGATCTGAATAGCACTATCAGTTTTAATTGGCATTTGTGAAATTCTCCATCCAATAAAGCAGAATACATATTAATGCCAAATGTTAATAAGAGAAATTGTGTGTGGGTATGTGGTAACTCTGTATTCTCTTCATAAGTTTTCTGCAAATCTAAAACTGTTCTAAAATAAAAAAGTTTATTAAAACAAAAAGATACATTTTGAAATTGAAAAAACAAGCCACAATATGGGGAAAGATATTTGCAATTAATATATTAATATCTTAAAAAGAAATGGTACACAGAATACATATAGAACTCCTCCTAATCTATGAAAAAACAAATACCCAGTGGAAAAAAGGAAAAATGACTTGAAGAGACACTTCACAAAAAAGGTTGAATTTCAAAAACATGTTGAATGAGGAAAGGTAGACATGATAATGTACATATTATTTGAGTACATTTATATAACATTCAAAAACGTACAGAACTCTAATCCATAGTGCTGGGTATTAAGATAAGAGTAGGAGAATGTGGGAGAGGGCACAAGAGGAGCTTCTCATGCTGATAATGTTCTATTTCTGATCTGGGTGATGTTTTCACTTCGTAAGCATTCATTGATCTATACACTTAGGATTTGTGTTCTTCTCTATATATGTGTTATACATTTCAGAGCTTATTTAAAAAAAACTGCAAGAAAGAAAAAATTTAGTAGAAAAATGGTCAAAGGAATACATCAGATATTATGCAGAAAGGGAACACAAAGGACACGTAAACAAAATATGTTCAACCTGGCTATTATCAGAGAAATGCAAATTTATGAGATTCTGTTTTACACCTGGTATATTGTCGAACATTTGAAAGTCAGGCAATATCCTCGATTGGCAAAGATGTAGATTTACAGAAAATCTCACATACTACTGATAAGAATGTAAGTTAATATAACCACTTTGAACAAGGTTGGCTCTTTATAGTTATTTTGAGCATGTGCATACCCTATGACCCAGCAATTTATTCCTTGGTATATACCTAGAAAATCTCGTGTACATGTGCAGCAGGAGAAATGGAAAAACAGTTTGTAGCAGAATTGTTCATAATAACAAAAATTCCAAGGGTTCAATTTATCATCTCAAATGAGTTGGATTAAAGTGTGGCATATTCACACAAAGAAATACTACCTAGCCATGACAAGGAACAGCTAGAGCTGTGTGCGATGACACAGAATGATCTCAAAATCCTAAGAATGGGTAGAGTAAAATAAGTTACTGAAGAATACATAAAAGTAATATTCCAGGTATGTAAAGTTCAAAAGCAGGCAAAATTAGCAATCATATTATATTGTAACACTTTAAAGAAAAGCAAGAGAATGGTTTGCAGAGTTTTCTGGGGGAGAGGAGTCATGTTATCAAAGAGCTTACAAGGGAATTAAAAAATACTGGTAATGCTCTATTTCTTAAACTGTGTGGTGAACAGAAGTATTTTTATTTTACGGTATTATGTTTTAAACTGCATGTCTTCTTTAAATACACTTTTTACATTATCAGTAGCAGAAATTTAAAAGTTAAAGAAAAAGAAAAAACTATGTTATTATAACCACTTTTGGCTACGATTTCCTGAACCAAAGCTATCAACTAAAATTTAAAAATACATTGTGTTAAGTCCTAAAGTTATTTTAGAATGTGTCCATCTGATATCTTTCAGACCACGGTCATCTGAGAACAGAGTGAAGAGACCGATAGGGTAAATCACCAGGACTTGTTTACACAACAAAAAAATGTGGCTGGTAAAATATTCTCTAGTGATGTTTCTGAAACCAGAGACCGGAAACATACAGTGGAAATGAGACCCTTTACTATTCTCGTGCCAACACAAACAACAATTATAGCGCCATGTGAGAAGAGTTGTAAGAAATACTGCTGGGCTTCAGTGGTTCAACCAAGTCAGCAGATTTCTGTAAATGTGGAAGATTGGACCCCAAAACTTTACAGTTGTCAGCAAGGAATGGCTCTTAGACATTAAACTGATCCCTGATAAAAACAACCCCAGGGTCATGAGAAGGCTCCTTTGCCAATTTCATTTCACTGTGGGATCCACCGACATCTGGCTCAGCTGCGGAAGCTGGAAAACTTCTTTAAAATTCTCTTGATAGTAAAAATGGACATGTGGAAAACATTCTAATCTGTTAATCTTTGGTGCTCCTGAAAAAGGGACATTTGGCTTTATACTTCATGATGATAAATATGAAGCCTCCAGATCTAGTTGTAAATAACTTAATGGCATTTGAATAAAGAATAGAATTTTCATTTCCCAAATGTGCCAAAAGATGAATATGCACCTGCATCAACCCCATGACATCATAAGCCCCCTGGATTTGTTGTTTACACTTGGGTTTTGTAATTTGTCCATCTTTACATTGGTTCCATTTGGCCGGTGAAAATTATTGAACAGTAGCAAGTAATGTCTTCTCTTCCTTGCTCTCCTCTCTCCTTTCTCTCCTTCCCTCCCTCCCTGCCTCCCTCCTTTATGTTGTGTTACATATTTCAAATAATCAAGGAAATCAAACAACCACAATAGAACTATTATAAATGGCTGGCTGGTTTCAAAGATCTACACATTGTAGAAGCTGTCTCTATCTTGTAGACGTATAGAACAGAAGTAAAACATACCCATGATTTAGACTTCTTGTTATTCCTCATTTCAGCTTCCACACTGAGTCGGTCTGCCTGTTGCTCCCCACTTCATGTCACAAGCTCTCTTGCTGTTTGAGTGTTTCTTTTGTCTTTTTAACAGTTGTTGACCCTTTTTGTTTCCAGTTTTTGTTACCTCCACTAAGTTCCTTTTTAAGCATGTATATATTTGTTCTAATTTTAAAATGCTACTCCAAAACCTCTGGATTGAAACTCAGAAAACTAGAGAATAAAGGAAATATTAAACAATTAAATACAGGTCTATGTAGTTCCCCATTAAATATTAATACATGCTACTCAAGAGGTTTGTTTTTCCTATTCCCAAACACCCTTTGTGGTCTCTAGTCAAAACAAACATGCAAATAGATAAATATATTAATAAATACATACATAAATAAAGAAAATAAAGCACAACTATTGCTTTTGATGAACCAACTCATTATTATTATTTTTTTTTTCCTCTGATTCTGTCTGGAGTGTATTAGCTCCTGAAAGAGAGAGTGTAGCATAGTAGCTATAAAAAGTGTCTCTGGAATCTAAATGTCTACCAAAAAATTTTGACATTGTGGTCTTGGGCAAATTACTTAACTTTTTTATGCACAATGTTTCTTTCTCTGTAAATCAGGGATTTTAATAGTATATACTTGTGAGCTGTTGTGAGGATTAAATGAATATGGGCTCATATTAAGCCCTAGGAATTTTAGCTTTTCTCGTCCTTCCCTATTGGCTCCATTCCTCAGCAAAGAGTCAATCTAATGTCCATACCAGAATCTGGAATATCATTCAGTCATTCCACTTTTGTACTGGAAAGTTGACTTATTTCAATCCTGGGTCTAAAAGACAGGTTTTAATTGGGAGTGGCAACATCTCCTTATGATGGCACTTTTCTGTATTCCTCATAGGAATTCATCCAGCATTTATTGTACACCATCTATAAAGCATCTTTCTTTGCTAGGTGCTAGATTTGACTGGTTGTTTTGTAACTTTATAGTGGGGGATGTGTGTGTGTGTGTATCTGTGAGATGGTATCAGGTCATTCATTTGCAAACAATTCCAAAGTCATTAAACCTAAATACATTGTTAACTTACAATGTACACTGTTCATAAGAACTCAAGTTCTGATTAAATCCTTTAGTGGCTCCATCGAACCCGTCATATCAAGCCCATAAAATAGATTCCAAACCCTTGCTAGGCTGCCCTCAACCTGTCTCATCTCCTGTCATGCTTCTTCTCACTCCCCAATCTCCTGGGCTAGAGGCCTTTATGCAGGCTACTGTATATGGTCCAATTCACCTTCTCTACCTCTGAACCACCCCTGTTCATCTTTTAAGTCATGATTATAATTAGGCTGAGTGAATGAAGACAAACAAAAATAGCACAGTCTGCATGATTCAATTTACATAAATTTCTAGAACGTGCGAACAAAACCATAATCGAAAGCAGAACAGTACTTCACTGGGGGTGGGGGTGGTTGTGGGAAGAGGCAGGAACGAGGAATTACACAGGAGAGCAAGGAAACTCTTGGTGATGATGGATATGCTTATTATCTTAACTGTGGTGATAGTTTCACAGGAATATACAAATGTCAAAGCTTATCAAAGCATACGATTTCAATATGTGCAGTTTATTGTATGTCCATTATACCTCAATAAAACCATTTTTTAAAGTTTTTTTTTTTTTTTTTTAAAAGTCATGATTTAGAAAGACTTCCTGGACAGGTGTTTCTGGGCTGTGCTCCCATACCACATGGCACCTCCGCTGTCAGAGTGCTGTTCACTCGGCATCTCCGCTGCCTGTTCCCACACCAATGCACTAGTTATTAGTGAGGAGAAAGATTATGAGTCATGGTTAGTTGTAGCCTCTACCACAGAGTCTAGCACATAGTACATGCTTAATGTTCAACACTCATCTCCAAGGAATGATTAAATACTGTCAAAATGTAGTTTCAATAGAAACACTTCATTTCTTACATCAATGATGTGAATTTTTTTTAACTTACTTAATTTCCTTGTGGAGTAGTAGATGATTACTTGACACCATATTGCCTAAGGATACAAAATGAGCAGCACACCTGCACTTAATGAGATACATGCTGGGAGTCTTTGCAAAGTGATTTAAAATTCAGAAGCTCTCTGTTTTTATATGAGCCAATTTTCCTTAATGATCTCTCGTTCTCACCTGTATGTAAGTGATTTCTAGTAAGGATTGGATGTAAAGTGGAACAGAAATGAGAGGATATCCAGTCAGGCAGCCTGGCAACTTATTCCTATATGCACATACATAAGAAGCCTGAACTAACACTTTGTCGAAACATTCACAAAAAAAATGATGAAAATATTCACATAGAGAAAATAAATTCTACATTATGTGGAAGTTGTATAGTTGAACTATAGGCATGGGAATCCATGGAATAAATGCTTTTTACATGTGTGCAGAGCTTCTTAAAGTGAGACCTTTATTAGTCGAAGCCATAATTTTACTCCAGAAATACGACTTCTTGGAGAGAAGCAATGCCTTGAGTTGAAGAAAAATTAATTAATATATAGGTGAGGGTTCCAGGCAGAGAAAACATTATGGTGAGGACAAAGAAATTAGAAACAGTATGGGCGACTCTACAAGACATTTTCTGTTGCTGTAACATTGAGTTCAAGACAATGATAACATAAAGATCATGGTAAAGTTACATAATGTGAGACAACGATAAATGATGAGGCTAGATAACGTATTCTGATGTCACAACATCAAGGGCCTTGCTAATAGTAGTAAAAATGATGGACCTTATCCAGCAGGTGATGGAGAATCACAAAGGGTTTTAAGTAGGGAAATGATATTTGCACTTTAGATTTGTATTTTAGAAGAACCATCTTTGTATATCTATAGAAGATAGATTTAAGGGGCAGGGGACAAAACAGATCAGATCATAGACTCTTTCAGTGAATCAAGCATGAGATATTGAAGGCCTTGTTTGTAGGGCATGCATAGTACAGAGGAGAAAAGGGCAAATCGGAAATTTATTTAAGAAGTAATGGCAGGATCTCAGGATTGACTGACTATGGAAGGCAAGAGAGAGGGAAGAAACAGCTGAGTTTTGTGCAGTGATCAAACGTTGTCATGTAAATCCATTTGTTAAATGCATAACTGTCTTCCAAAGCAGAAATACTTGGGCCTAAACTAGGCAGGGGCCGTAGAAATAGAAGAAGCAAAGCACAAGAGTCATTGCAGATGCTCAAATTAGCTCACAGAAGTGGGACTTGATCATAAGTTTCCTGTGGCACTTGACAAAGCCCTTCTTCTTCATTTCCTACAGTTAGTTACTACTATTCTAAGGTTCATCTCTTATCAAGCTTCCTACAAAACCATGCTGCCACCCTGCATGGCCAGTGATATTGTCTCTTGATTAGTCAAAATAATTAAACCCACCAGGCATAATCTTGCTCAAAGTTCTGCCCTACTCTGAGTAAAGGGTAAAGGTTTATTGAATAGGATTCTGAGCATTAGAGAAGCAAGGTCTCCACAAATAGACTCAGAACTCGAGAATCTTACAGTCTGGCATACTTTCATCCAGCTTTTATTTTCACCTTAACATGTCTTTGGAAAATTATTCACTTTCATTACTAATGTCAGTATACAATAAAGATTAACTGCAGTGGTTCTGGAGTCAGACAGTCCTTAACACATGATGGGTATATATGCAAATGTAAAAAAGAAAAAAATCTTAAAAATAAGGGATGGTTTTAACAACACAGATTTTAAACTGTTACAAGATGGAATCTAGTAAGAATGAATACAATATTACCAAGTAAGGTTTATACCAGACATAAATGAAAGATTAGTTCAATATCAGGGAATTGATGTAATTAGAACATTAACAGATTGGAGGAGAAAATAATTTCTTAAGGAAGACAGAAAAAAATGATAAAATAAAACACTTTCATGATAAAATCTTTTTTTAAACTAAGAGTTAATGGAAACTACCTAGAGCTCAAGTTTGAAAGATATCTTATCAAAAATCTACAATGAATATTATACTTAATGATGAACTTTTAGAAACAGTCTCAATTTTAAAAAACCAATAAAACAAGGTACCCATGATGAGCACACTAAAAGCCCAACTTAAGCACTATAAAAGGTGTCCATGTAACAAAAACATTTATACACCTTTATTTTATTTTATTTTATTTTTTTGAGATAGAGTCTCACTCTGTTGCCCAGGCTAGAGTGAGTGCCGTGGCGTCAGCCTAGCTCACAGCAACCTCAAACTCCTGAGCTCAAGCGATCCTCCTGTCTCAGCCTCCCGAGTAGCTGGAACTACAGGCATGCGCCACCATGCCCGGCTAATTTTTTCTATATATATTTTTAGCTGTCCATATAATTTCTTTCTATTTTTAGTAGAGATGGGGTCTCGCTCTTGCTCAGGCTGGTCTCGAACTCCTGAGCTCAAACGATCCGCCCACCTCGGCCTACCAGAGTGCTAGGATTACAGGCGTGAGCCACCGCGCCCGGCCTACACATTTAATATTTTGAAATAAAAATGCAAAACAGAAACAAACAAACAAACAAACAAACCAATAAGGTCCCCATCACTGTTTCAGCTTTATATAGGAGATTTTAGCCAATGTAATAAAATAAATAATAAAAAGGAATTAAAAATTATGTATATTTTTAAATGATTCATAACAATGATATATATTCTCTTGGATTTTCATGTAAACAATTGTATTATTCGCAATAAGGATAACTTTGGCTTTTTGTGTGTAGTAGTGGTTTTGTATATATAGTATACTAGAGATATATGTGTTTGTGCGTGTGTGTGTATATATATATATATATATATATATATATAAAGAGCATTTGACAAAGTTTCAGGTTAAAAAGTATTCAAAATAACAGTGTTCTGATAGAGAAATAACAACCAATCAAGATAGAAAAAAATAATATTCAAGTTAGCAACAAAGACTATAAAGTACTAGAAGGAATCAAATGTGTTAAAACCAAACATATGTTAAAACTTTTGTTGTAAAACCTGTATATCAAAATTAGAAAATGTTACTGAAAGAAATATAAATTAATCAGAATAAATGGCTAGATATATAATGTTCACAGATGAGAGGATTCAATGTCTTAAAGACAGCAATTGTCCTGATTTTGGTTTTTAAAACTTAATGAAATTAAGTTTTTTCAGATGAAATCCTAGCAGCCTTGTTCATGAAATTTGATAACCAAATTTAAATTTCAAATGGAGGAGTAAAAGGCACAGAGTAAACAAGACACATTTCCAAATATGAGAGGAGAACTTGCCTTATCTCTTTGAACGACTTATTTATGATGAAACAGCCTCCAGGACTAATTCTATCCAGACTCCTAGGCAGGCTCTCAGCGCCTGGGCGTAAGAGCAGCACTGAATTCTATTAAGAAAAGGCAGGAAAATAGGAGAGAGTAGGGGAAGGCCTGGGCTCTGAGTGCCAAAACTCTCACACTGATAGGAATTTGGGTTCAGCTGTAGTAAACTTTAGGAGCTTCTGTGAATACAAGGAGGAAATGTTAACTGTTAATCTTGACTAGATTGTTAATCTGAATGGGTTTGAGTCACACTCAGGACTGAGTGTGAGGCCCATTACTGTTGTATGATTTATTTGTGTTTTGAAGAACTTTGTAGGGAGCTATATTTATTTAAAATATCATTTAGGTGGTTATCCATGCACATACACAGAGGCCTAGAAGTAGACACATTATCTTAAACTCAAAAAAAGTAACTAAATTATTAAAAGTCAAATTAGTCAATGTTATGGCTACAGGATAGGACATTTACATCTCTCATTTTTGTCCTTTCTTATTTGATTTCTATTTGCAACTAGGGGTCTAAATTTTTTTATCTGTAATAATATTGTGAGATTTTTTTAAAAAGCAGTAAATCATCTTTATGAAAATCTAATAACATAGATTTAATAATGCTTTCAGTTGATATTATACATTATTAAATTAAGAGAATTAAATTCTCTTGGAATTTGTTGTTAATATTATTCACAGCTATTGTCCCTTGATATGTGTATCTTGAAAAAGCTTTAATTCTGTGTAGTTGCCCAAAAGCCTCATTACCAATTTAATATTTAACTTTGAACAGGTGAAGAATGAAGCAAGCTAAAATCAACATTAAAATAAGATATTATAGTCTAAAGCATTGTGTAGTTCCTGATTTCCACCTGTTTTGTATTCTCATTTTTCTCTTTTTCTTTTTTCCTTTTTTTTTTTATGATCCTGTTATGCAGAGTATTGCCCTGGAGGTGAGACTTAAAACATTCAAAAGAGTTTGGAAATATTTTATTCTGAAAGTATATCCCAAGTGTTCTCTCAGGAAAGCAGGGGTATGTAGAGTATCGAAACAAACAGCTCAATCAGAAACAGAACAAAAAACAAAGCTCACTTTCTTTCAGTGATGATTCCATCTGGAGAAGTGCCTTGGGGGTTACTAGATTTAGGGAAAAAAGAAAGTGGATATTTTGTTTGAAATATGTAAAAGTTTGCAGTCACACCAATGTTTCAGACCAAAATTTTTTTATATTTCTATTGTTATATTTTGAAGCACTTGTATCAAAGTATATTTATTGTCTTACAGGAGCTTTGAAAACTTGTATGTTCTAGCATAACTTTTCTGGAATTTACTCTTTAGTAGAGAGTTCTAAAATAAGGAAACTAAAGCATACGAGTAAATAATTTAAATCCTAAATTATGACATCTTTTTTTCATTTGCTTTAAAATAGCTGTGCAATTTTTCACATTGCTAAGGCCACTTTTTCCATGTATCATTTATTTCTCTTCTCAGGTAAAGATTATAGAGAGACTCGACATCTCAAACCTAGCATAGTTTCTTTGCAAATTTTGACCACACATATTGTTCCAGTTGGGAAGAGATTCCTTGTACTTTCCATGCACAGTTTTCCTTTACATAATGTTTTTAATTGTGGTGGAGTCAAGTGTTGTGTCTACACGTTCTGCAGTTAACTACTCCTGAGAATCCTATTGACTGAAATGTATAACAGCAATGTAAGATCCAGAAAACTGATGTATCTGAGTCATGCCTGCAACAGAGGAAGTTTGCATAAAATAGTTCTTAGATCATTTTATGGCAGCTTTTCCAAGCACAGGTAAAGATGGCTGGCATTTTCATTGATCCCTTTGTATGGTCTAGTTTAGATAAATTTGAAGAATGGATAAGATTCTATTGTCACAATATATAGGGATTGTATTTTGAAACTTAAATCTCCAGACAAAATGAAAAATCACATAATTGTTATTCTAAATATAGGCATCGAAGGCAGGTATGTGAGGGAGAGAGGAGAGCTCAGGAGGTCATGCCGGGAGGGGAGAAAGCTAAGATGTGGTATAATTGACCAAAGGGGCAAACCTAGACGTTTAAGAGGTGAGCATATGTGGTGAACATAGGAAGGGAGGAAATGATTTTATATATAGTTGCAACCAATAAAGATGAGAATTTTGAGGAAGGCAAGGTCTCAGGAGAGCAGACAGGCAGCATTTGAGAAAAAAAAATAACTCATATTTTAGAAAAATAATCATAGAGAAGCAAAGCAGTCTTTCTTATCACATTTCTAAATTTATGAGGTATTTTCATGTAGTCTTGTTTATTTGTTGATTCTAGTTTTGGACAGAAGTTGGCATCTGGCTGCCCCAACGGCCCCATAATCACTTGTATATATGGCATATCTGATGGGACAAAGAGATTATTTGGTCTTGAATTGCTATATTTAGTAGGAATGTCATTCGTATGGACCACACTGAATCATATGAACCTCCTGCCATATTAGTAAACACCCATTCTATATTATATTCTTATTTATTCTTTCCACTGTTAGAGCTTTCTTTTTCTAAAATTAGAGATAAATTATTTTCATTAGCAACGTGCTTTTTAGTAGTTCTTCACAGCTGTGTATTTTAGAGCACTGAGTTTTTTATTGACTGTATTGAGTACATCTTCAGTTTATTTCAGTATGAACAGTTAAATCACTTGTACCTGTGTTTAAAATATAAACTCTTACCTTGTAGATACGTTGATCTAATTTGATGGTGCTTTCTTAAGTTCTGATGAAATTATGGTTACCTTTTCTTGTTTAAAGGATGATTTTAATTTTAAATGAAATACCAAAACAGTTTTCAATAAGTGAATTTATCGTCAAAGTAACATGAAAAAAAAATTAGTTATATTCTTGTTCTTACCATGAGCCAGTATTCTACCTAATCTTTACTGTATTTCAAACTTAGCAGCATCTTCATATATTTGATTGTAGCCTCCCTCCTCCACCCCAAGGGTTAATTAGTAGGTGTTGAAACACTAGCCAAATTTTGTGATAGCAATAGTGTTAGGTGGACATAGTATTATAAATAACTTGGAGAATTACAATGTAATTTGCCTTTCTTGTCTATTTTTTTAATGTTCAAAGTACTATATATGTGTCACTCACAGTTGGAGATTTCAGAAAGCCGAGGAATGTGTTCCACATGTTTCTTCTTTTGACGCTTCAAAAAACCATTTACTCTAAAAAAAAAAAAAAAAAAAAAAAACTTTACTACTTTAAAAGAATGTCTAGATTTACTTAAAAAAAAAACTATAGCGGATTATTATTCTTTAGTATGTTTATACAGCTTGTCAACAAAGCACTATAGAATAGATTCTACAAATTACATTTTTTTGCTGTTGTTGTTGTTATTTTATTTCCACATTCAGGGCATAGGGTTAAATGATTTTGGCTCCAAATCCTGTGGTAGCACCAAAAGGGCAAAAATCTTAATAAAACACATTAGGTTGTTTTTCATGAGAAGATATTAATATCATGTCTTATATTTTGTACATTTCCTAGGTATTTCCTACTTAACAATACTTGGTCAGGTAAATATTTAATGTTGCTTGTGTTGTGACCATAAATAAGCAATATTGACATTAAAACTTAATTGTCATACTAAATTTCAGAAATTGCAGGGTAAAAAAATGACACAAAAAATGTTTAGATACCTCAACAACAGAGCCCCCAAATAACTAAGAATAATGCCCTACACCTTTGGATAAGGGTCACAGTTAAGTGACTTTGATATATCTATTTTAGAAAAATGTTCTGCCATGGATCATATTAATACGTATAATTTTAAGTGTGTATCAATGTACATTATTTTGTTTAGCAAGAGACTATAATATTTTCTTCATGTTTTTAGAGGAATCTGTGACTTAAAATATGTAGAACTGTGATTTAGAAACTTTGTTTTGGTCATGAAAATCATGAAAATCTATAGCATAATAAACATGCTCTTCTTTTTATATTGAATATGCATTTCCAAACTTTCATATATTTGTAGCCCAAAATATGTTCATTTAATCAACAAACATTTATAGACTGCCTGCCTACTATGTGTAAGATCATATTATGCTACATTCAGATCAATTTTGATAGGTGTAAATATTAGCACTTTAAGGGTCATTTTATTAAAATGTTAGAGGGAGCTCTTCAGCATCTCTCATTTCCTTTATAATTAGGAGAGTGACAGTGAACTCTATTCTTCCTCTTTTTCATTTTAAGAATAGTTTTAGGTATTCTAAAAGACTTTGAAGGGAGCTACTTCAACAGTTCAATTTTCAAATGTGGAAAGTAGGATCCAGAGAAGTATAGTAACTTTTCCAAAGTCAACTATCTAGTTAATAAAGAGCTAAAAACAAAACTGAAGGCCACTGATACTATGTTTGTTCCACCAACTCTTGTCTGATTTTAGGTAATGTTTATAAAGATGTGGTTGGTGAAAAAAGATAAAAGTATGGTTAAAATTAAACTTCAGTGCTTTCTGTGAATTTCAATTGTCTGACATTTGTCTCTAGTAATGTAAGTTGTTTGTGTACATAAATTATTCAATTTAGAGCTAAATATCAATTTGAAGATAATATTTTTTGTCTGTATATATTGAAATAAATTAGCACTTTTTGTATACATAGCTATACTTTATTGCACTTCATTTTGTATGATGTTTTGTACATCTGTTATCCTTAGTGAGATAGGCTGCCTGGAAGAGTCCCACCTCTAAAATTTCGAAAACATGGCAATATAGTACAGAATTGTGCATGCATTTGTTAGATAGCTCAAAAACCTTGATATAAATTCCTCCCGGACATTTGAGATGCTGTGAGTAATTGATAAAAGATTAGGTACCGGCCTGAAATACTGAGCAATAACAGACATACTTCTATTAAGAAATGCAAGAGTACTTGCAGATGTTCTGTAGACATTAGCTGTAAAGAAGATTCTCCAAAAGTGAGAATTCTAAATTAAACAGTTGCTATGCAATAAAGCCAAAATACACACACATAACACACTCACATACAGAGATAGAGAGCGAGATACAGATATATGTGTCTGTCTATATATTTATCTATAGATAGCTTAAACATATTAAATAATATAACATTTGAGTGACATTTGAAAAGTGTGTATAAACATGTATGTGCATACATATCATAATGCTATATTAAAAATGCATTCTAGTGAGCATCTAGAATTTTTATAATACTGCATAATCTTATTTCTCACAGTGAGCTGTACATAGAAACCACTTAATAAATATGTTTTAATAAGTAGTTATTGGATAATATTTTGGGGTACTTCTACCAAAGTGTGCTACCTAGCAGGAGGGATCCAGCATTATGTCAGGGCTAATGTCAAATGTCAGTAAACAGGAAACTGCTATTAACAAGTTCAGTCACTGCTGTTGTTTATAGTTCCTTAGCACCGCTACCCACGCCTCAGTCTCTACTTGTACAATCTTCCTACTCTTCAAGGGCAAGTTCAAGTGTCTTTTCCGCTATGAAACCTGCCTCAATTAACCCAGCCTGAAATAATTTCCTTCTCTTTTGAACTCATAACAATATTTTCCTAGTTGGCCTGAATTAACACTTTTCATAATCTGTCTTAATTATTCACATATACATTATATCTTTTCTACTAGATTATAAGTTCTTTTTTGAGTCAAGGACTGTATATTAAACATATTAATATGCTAAGCCTTTTGTGAGTGAATAATTAGCAAATATTGACTGATTGTTTGATTTATTCTTTAGCTTACCTAAATATGAATGTTCTCCTAAAAGCTATCATTTCCATAGTAATTTGATAGGAGAGGAGGCAACCTCAAAATTTGAACTTGTTGAACTAATAAACATTTATGAAATTCATACTGTGTTATCCAGTTAGAGGCTCAAATCTTCTATAATCCATTACAGGAGATTTTTGTTTAAGTAAACATATTTTATTGCATAAGAAAGTATACATATGACTCTAATTAATTTGTTAGTAGCTCATTTGAGCTTTGGCCCATAACATGCTTCCTAGTATGTGTGGCTTACTTGTCTAAAACGTTGTGGCCTATCAAACAGCAAAATGTTTTGTATTATGGAAGAAAGTGTAATGCACAAAGATACAGTTTTTCTATTCTATTGTTGTCATTGAAAAAATGCTGGTTTGGGACTCCAGACTGAGAATCAGTGATATTGACCTGATTTATATATACTTATTCACAAGATCTAGCCCTGCTATGTGTCTGATATTTCTTTCTTTCTTTCTTATTTTTTTAATTTCAATAGATTTAGGGAGTACAAGTGGCTTTTTGTTACATAGATGAATATATTGTGATGAAGTGAGGGCTTTTAGTGCACACATCACCCAAATAGTGAAAATTGTACCTGAGGGGTAGTTTTTGATTCTTCACCCCCCCCCACCTCCACCCCTGCTGAGTCTCCCAAGTCCATTATACCACCCTATATGACCATTTACACCCATTGTTTAGTGAGTACATGGGAATATTTGTTTTTCCATTCCTGAGATACTTCACTTACGATAATGACTTCCAGTTGCATTCAAGTTGCCGTGAAGGACATTATTTCATTCTTTCTCATGGCTGAGTAGTATAACATGGTGTGTCTGTATGTACACACACACACACACACACACACACACACATGCCCCTCACTTTCTTTATCCACTCATCTGTTGATGGGCAATAAGGTTGATTCCATATCTTTGCAATTGTGAATTATGCTGCGATGAACATAAGAGTGCATGTGACTTACTATCCTGAACTCACCTGATCTTGGAAGCTAAGCAGGGTCAGACCTGGGTAGTATTAGGACGATCATATTTTCTAACACTGTCTCCCTGGCTCCCTCTACTCCAGGCACAATGGTCTCCTTACTGCTCTCCAAATACACCAAACATCCTCCTTTTTCAAAGCATTTTTTCTGACCTGTTCATTTTGCCTAAAACACTATTATTGCAAATGAGTTCATACTTCCCACTCGAATACGCCTTTATCAGAACGGTGTTTCTTGACAGAATGGTCTGAATTAGCATCTCTCCCCCATCATTTACTTTTCTGTATTATTATTATTATCTTGTTGTTTAGCTGTTATAAGTGTTTTTCTCCCCTGTTAGAAAATTGGCTCCACAAGAGCACAGATTTTGTATGCTTTATTTTCTACTACTGTATATTTGGCTCCCACAAAGATGTAGAAACTCAGTAAATATCTGTTCAATGATGGGATGAACAATTGCCACTACCAAGTATCACATGTTTTAAGTTTCCTGAAAACAAAGACTTAAAGAGATATATAAGACCTTAACACTCATCTTTTTGTTGTATTAAACTTTCAATGGAATATATTGGATGGTTTATACAAAAGGCATTGTGTGAATATTTATTGTTTGGTCTGCTCAAAATAACATTCCACTTCTAGGAAAATATCTCTTCACTACTCCAACTATGTAGTTCTAGTGAGGGCCTAGAAATTGCAGCATTGTTCTTCCTCCCCCAACTCCTCACTAAAAAGGTGGACTCATGGTCCCAGGGCAGGCAACCTTTGTACTCTTGTGTACTGGCTTCAATAACTAGTCCAGGGATGGACTTGTAACTCATGCTAGGCCAATAAAGACCCCTTTCCTAGGAGTTTTCTGTCTAGAACTTGTGAAAAAGAGCTCCCTTTTCTTATATTAAACTCTGTGACTTCTGGCATAGCAGACTTGAAAGAATAAAGCCAACACACAGAGAAGAAAAAATGACGGGAAAGAGTGAAAAAGAAAGAAAGAGAGAGATAAAATCAGAGAGAGAAGGAAGGATAATGTTGGAGTCTCTGATTCAGTTTTTCCCAATATTAACCAGCCAAACTCTTTCTGTAGTCGACTTTGGGGAACCAATGAATTTTCCAACTTTTTTGGCTTTAATAATTCTCTAACTATCTTGGTTAATACAGAATATGGCAAAATCAATGCACAGTGTCTCCAGCAGGGTTTTCAGGATAAATGTAGGAAAAAATCCTCCTGCATAAGACTTTTATTTATTTTCTTTATTTTTTGAAATGACTTTGAATAAATGGCAAGAGAATAACCTAAAAATGGGTTTCAGGGAAGCTATGTCTGCAAGAGTCTGAGCTAATGGGATCCAGGTCTTTCTGTTGAATCTAACTGGTATAAAGATAGAACTAAAATGAACACTATATCCCTGAAAGTATCTTCTTTTAATATCACTTCTCTCAATCTGCCTTTCATAAGAGCAAGGTAGAAAAAAATTCAAGATTCAACTTCTTGGAAAGGATGCTGAGATTTTCAGGGTTCAGTAAGAAAGCAAGAGACACAAAAGCAGTTGAATATAAGAAACACAGATGAGGAAAGAATAATGCAAGAGAATATTGGACAAAACGGCAACTCAGAGATTAGCAGGGCCTGGATTAGGGTCAGGCAAACCATGTGCCTAGGGCACAAAATCCAGGAGCCCCTCATTCTCAGCTACTGATCCAGCACTTGCTGACCCTGAGACTGAGTGGTCCTTTGCAGTTTGCCTCACTCTTAAGGAGGAACTCATGGAGATTAGCAACAACAGGAAACCACTATTGCAACAGCAGCGAGTTCCCTAGGCTGGATGGACAAAGGAAGAAGCATCCTGAGTGACTGAAAGAAAGCTGGAACCATGATGGGCCTGCCCATGGTCAACAGAGGGCATTTGAAGGCACAGAGGAAACACAAACTCAGCAGGAAATTTTCTGGCTTCTGCTTCCCATCAGAGCCTTCTGTCGGCAGAACCCAGAAGGAATCCAGCTTGGGGAATGAAGCCTGCGGGGATTAGTCCCCTGGGATAAAGAGCAAAGACGAGATGGACAAGGAAGCACTGTCAGTGCAAACAGGCACCTGACTGTCACAGGGCCATGTCCTTTGGGAATCAGAGGTGCCGATGGCACCTTTCTTTTCTATTATGGAAGTTGAGAAGCCTAATTTATATTCTTACCCAAATAAGGTATTTGGCCACATCAATCAGGTTTTGTCCATAATTAATATTTGGTGTATTTTTCTCCATACCCCATATGTGATTTTTTTTTCTCTGAAAATTGTCTAGTCAGTGAGGGAAATGGCCCTTGGATTTGACCCAGACCTGAGGATTCCTCTCTGATCATGTATTTTCATTTTTAACAATGGGTGGCATTGAATTTTAGGTATCTAGAAGTATTAACGTTTAAAAAAAAAACCTAAAATATGTTACAGGTTATATGGGAGCTTTTGTAAGTGCAGTGGTATTTGGCAGCTTTGCGACAAACACCAAGTATGTGTGGGTTTGGCACTCACTCCTCAATGAGAATCTCCAGCAAGTGTTTTTCTTTTAAAACTATGTCTTTCATGACTTTTTTCTTAGCTATCAGCACTGGACATTACAGCTATATGTCATCTGGAGGCTTTTGTGCATGTGGCCTTCCCTTGAAGTTACTGTGTCTTTGCTGAGGATTTGTCACATCTTCAGATGCCAAGGAACGGATCTACCACAGTAACGCTGTTACCCCAAACTACAATAGCACAAGCCCTTAATATTTCAATTTCATTTGGCTATGATTATAACTTTATGACAGAATTAAATGTTATTGGGAAGCTGTGTTCAATATGTATTTATAAAAAGCCTTAGGATTGGATAAAATCCTAGAGGTCATCAAAGCTGATGGCTTCCCTCACAGTAGACGGGATTCATTCTACAATCTTTAGGTTGTCTTTTAATACTTCAAGGTCAGAGGGATCATTATTTTAAGAGCTAACTTATTTAAGTTTGGGTAGCATTAAGTATCCAGAGAGAAAGTTGGTCCTCATAATCAACTTAAATCCATCTGTGTCTATTTTACTCTGGAATCATATAGAATATGTCTACTTTCTTGACCACATAATGATCTTGAACTGTATGACTACAACTCTTGTCTACCTCTGAGTCTTTTCCAAGATAAATATCCACAACTGTCTCAACCATTGATTATGTCATGTTTTCCAGATATATTGGTTTGTCCCAAATATGCGTCATCTCCTATATATTTAACTGTAATTATACCTACTTTTGTTTTCCTACCTTCTTTGAATAGCTAGCTTCCACTTCACCATTTCTTGGTGGCTTGAACTGGACTATTTCTTGTGGCAGAAAAACCCAGTTTTATTTCACGTGTGCCCAGCCTTCTCTCTTCTTCAAAGTGGTACTCAATGCTCAGAAAAATTAATACCATTGCTACCATAAATATCTTGTTAGATATTTTGATCAATCATGGCTCTCAAGTTAGCAAGGTCCTTGGTAAGTCATTTAGAAAGCAAGTTGAACTTGAACTATTTGAAATGAACAATAAGGATGTGCATGATTATACTCATATAGCAAAGTAATATTGTAAAATATTTTATACTTTATAGCATATATAATAGAATATGATATCTCTATAAAAATATTGCAATGTTTGGTTTAATGAATCCTGTGGTTTGAATTCCCCAAAATAGATCTCCTAATAAATAGTGGAATACATGCGTGAATCTGTTAAACCACTTCTCATTTAAAACAGTGCTTTAAGTTTCTCCTGCCTTCTTTCCTCTTATTTCCCTGAGTGAGCTAAGTTTGAAGAGGGCTTAAGTATCACCCTGGCATTAGTGGGGAGCCACCTAGTCTGATGGCATTCTTTGTCCTCCCTTGTTTCCCCTGAGGTGCAACTCTCTCCAGCTCATTCAGCCTCTGTCCTTGTAATGGTAGCCAAACCATGGTCTACCCCAACTATGGCCCATACTCTCTGCATCTTCCTGGTGATGATCTTAGCCCTCCAAGCCCACTAGTGCTCTTTCAGCTCTTCTGGGGGAAATGGAAACTTATTGTATGCTTTCTATGCTAAGTTTAAGGGTCCTATATTCTTTAAGGCTGCCTAAGTCCCACTGGGCAGGTACCTCACTCAGCCTTTGCTGCCTTGGCATCCCAGTAGATACCTTGCATACCTTCCAGCATACATGTTTGGAAACAAGACCACTCCCCTGTGTTGTAGGGCTCCCCCAAACCTATATGGAATTCCTATCACCCATTACCCCCAACCCCACCTCTGGCACCAAGACAGAAGGGAAGCCTTGTGATCTTCTCAGAGAGCCAGGGATATCTTATATCATATCTTTTTTAATTATTTTACTGCTCAATGGATACAAATTATTTGGGTTACAAGAATGTTTAACTATGAATATAAACATTACCAAAGACATTATCTCTCCAGATGCACATGAGCAAGTGGAAAAAGGTATTTAATGGAAGATAAAAATGAATTAAAGTTAGTTTTGAACAATCAGGAATGCTTCAATAAACAGCATGTTTCCCAGCCTGAGCAAGAGCGAGACCCCGTCTCTACTAAAAATAGAAAGAAATTATATGGACAACTAAAATATATATATACAAAAAATTAGCCGGGCATGGTGGCGCATGCCTGTAGTCCCAGCTACTCGGGAGGCTGAGGCAGTAGGATCGCTTAAGCCCAGGAGTTTGAGGTTGCTGTGAGCTAGACTGACGCCACGGCACTCACTCTAGCCCGGGCAACAAAGTGAGACTCTGTCTCAAAAAAAAAAAAAAAAAAAAAAAAAAAAAAAAAACAGCATGTTTATTGTAGTAACTATCCAGTTTTCTATGTCTGTAATGATTTTCAAGAAAGCAACTTCTGCCTTTCGCTAGAGTTGATTCTATATCCTATCCCACTTAGTGGATCATCCTCCACTTCAGTTCTTAATGTAGAAACCACAGGGCTTTTGTTAATGGCATTTCCTCCTCCAATCATTCCTCATTCAGACATTATTTTACCTCACAAATCTATCTCAAATTTATTCTTTAACAAAAATCTTTTGTTGAAGAATACATTTGTTTTTTTTCATTCTACTTCATTTTAAATAGTTATCACTAATAACATGATGCATTACACTAATTTTCTAACTAGTATTTCTGCTTAAATATTTCTTAAACTCTATCCATCTCAATTATTACTCCCTTGCTAGTGAAATTTGAACAAAACAAAGTGCTGATGATGGCATAATTATTCATAAACTTTAGATTGATCTCTGTTTCTTAGAAAATAAAGCCCATACCCTATAGCAGCAAGGAATTCAGGGCCTCCCACAACCAGGAACTATTGTTCCATCCACATCCCAACAGCCCCTACAATAAAAGTCTCACTAAAATCTTTTTAGTACTTGCTTGGCATGTTCATCATTTGTGTCTTTTTTCAAAATGTTCCCTCTTTGTGGAATATCCCTTCCCTCACCATCCCCACCTCTGTTATCCTTCAAAGCCCAATTCAGGGGCAAACTTTTCACCCTCCCTGTCCTCCCTCTGCCCCTCCCATGCTCTACTACAAAACATACAGCCCATCTCACTGCTGTTTCTGAATAGATTTGCTTATAATTCTTGTAATAGCTACCACATTCTACTTTGTATTAATGAATATCTTCTCTGCCAGGTCATTAACTTAGTTGTGTGTTAGTTAACTACTCTTTGTTTCCAAGCAACAGTAGCCAACTGAAGCTACCTTAAGCAAAAGAGAATTTATTATGAGGATACAGGAGTGTCTCATGGAAAACTCTTAGAGGAAATATGCCCACCAGTCAAGAGCAGAGATGCAGAAGGAAGCCTTTCTACCTGATTCTGAATCTCAGCTTTACCTCTTACCAAACATGTAACATTATGCATGGTTATATTGAACATTCTGTGCCCCAGTTTTCTCAATTATAATATGGAGATGATGAAAATAGTACCTATTTCCTGGAATTATTGCATGATTTAAAGCACTTAGTACAGCTCTCATTAAATGTTACTTCAAAAACAAAAGTGGAAGGCCAGGTACGGTGGCTCAGGCCTGTAATCCTAGCACTCTGGGAGGCCAAGGCAGGTGGATCGCTCGAGATCGAGACCCCGTCTCTACTAAAAAAATAGAAAGAAATTATCTGGCCAACTAAAAATATATAGAGAAAAAATTAGCTGGACATGGTGGTGCATGCCTGTAGTCCCAGCTACTCTGGAGGCTGAGGCAGAAGGATTGCTTGAGCCCAGGAGTCTGAGGTTGCTGTGAGCTAGGCTGATGCCACGGCACTCTAGCCTGGGTAACAGAGTAAGACTCTGTCTCAAAAAAAAAAAAAAAGTGGCAAGGGAATGAAGCTGGACCTCAGCAAAGACTTAAAAGCTGTCTGGAATTCAGGCCACGTTTCTCTGCTTCAACTGTGCTTCATTTCTCCTTTTACTACAGACTGAATTTCTCTGCTCTCCAGAGAAATGGAGAAGTTTGCTTGTCCCTAGTTCATGTGCTGCACACTTCACCTCTTAGAAAGATGGATTCTGTCTTTGTCTCTGTTCCAAATCTAGGGAAGGAGACTGTGATTGGCCAAATTTAGGTCCAATCAGCTGCAGCCAGGATTGATAAAAGAGTCACTGAGCAGTCTCCAAAAGCCCATCTCTATGAGAAGGCACTTCAAGAGCAGAAGTTTTGAGGAGAAAATGAAATAGGTTGTGATCCACTCAAATGTTTCATTTATTTTTGTATCCTCAGAAAAAGTAGTGCTGCCTCTTAAAGTTCAATTACTAGCATGTATAATTGTACTTGCACCCAGGTCTTCATATTACATACAGTATTGTTCTATGTGCATCATTTGTTCAATTATACTTTCAAAAATATTTGAATAGTAACTTACTATGTTCTAGATCCCATAGCATATACTGAAGGTATAAAGAGTGAGATACAGTGAAGTTCTGGACATCATGAAGCTAATGTATATTGTTAGCTGCTTTGACTTTTTCCGAAAATTTGGTCTGTACATTCTCACAAGCATTCCCCAGTTTATGAATACTGATAACACTGTTCTTTCTTTGTCAAAACCACTGTGTTTCCAATTATTTTTGTCTTTTAATATACTTTTTTTACTTGTTAACATGTAGTTGTATTTTCACAATATTAGGTAAGCCTCCCACTAACGTCTAACTTGGAACTAGAAATAGTTACCTCCTACCAGTGAAACTCCAGAAAAAAAAATAGCCTAATTTCTAGATCCATTTCTGTAAGTGACCACCTATGTTACTTTTGGCAACCCCCAAAAGCTCTTTAGTAAGAGCTATGGGGCTTAATTCCTTTTAAATCAATTAATTAGTCATATAAGGGACTTGGGTTGAATCTAGTTTAAAATATGTAATTTTCAGATTACTATGAAAAATACATGGTGACGTCATAGAAGCAAACTAGATATTGTTTACACACAGTGCTCCTTATGGGTCTGTCCCCTTTCTTCCTCCTCATCATCTTCATTGTCATTATTTCCATCCAACTCTCTCTGTACACACACTGGTGAGTATTGTGAGAACAAGGTATGGCTGAGTCTGGGAGAAGCAAGTGTCAAGGAGCTAGAAATGAGAAGATCAGCTCTTTCTTAGACTCTCAGCAGATGAATTCAATTACTATGTTTTGAGCAGATTGGTCACTTACATTCCTCAAATATATACTGTCCTCTCCTTTCACCCTACCTCAAAGGACAGTTTTCTCTATTAATTGCCTGGCTCACCTCCCTGTTTCTGCCCTGATCCTAAACTCATCCTCATCTACAAGGTTTTTTTCTTTGTTAATCGTCTCGTCTATGTGTGGTTTCATTCTATACCTCCATTTAATTAGCTCTGTTCTCTGTGGCTTCCTACTTAAACATGTTTCACGTAACTCAATCCCTCCCTGTTCACATACCGCCCTCAACTCCTTTCCCAACTCTCTTCTTCATTTTATCGCCACATGTCCTGGGTCTATCTCTACATCCTTGCCATATACTTTTTAAATCCAGTGTTTATTGGGTGCTATGTACCAAGCTTTGTGATAAGCACTTTCTGGAAAAGATCTCATGGAATCCTGAACAAGCCTGTGAATTGGTACTATTTATACTCATTTTACAGTTGGAAGAACAGAGAGGTAAAACATTATCAAGATCACACAATGAAAGTGGCAGAGCAGGTTCAAACAGAAGTTTGTCTCCTGAAATTGATCTCTTAAGCAATAGGCTGTATGTTCTCCATTTGTTTTGAAATCTATTGCCAGCTCTACCCTGTCCTGCCACTTGGCTGAAATGACCAATTTCAAAATTTGTCAATGGCATAAACCCAGTGGATTATCTCAGCTATCATTTTCCTTAACCATCTGCAGCACTCATCACTGTGGTATAAGTATTTAGAGAAATGTTTTCCACCCTGGCTTGTGACATTGAACTTCCTCTTGAACTCCTTGTCTTTTTCATTAATTCATCTTCCTTCTCCTACCTCCAAAATGTGAGTGTTCACCAAAAACCAGGACTTGAATCTCTGCCATTCTTATTCTAGCCAAGTTCCTTCAGCGTACTCAGTAATGGAATAAGTCAAGATGAAATCATTTTTTCTTATTTTTAATTGCTCTAAGAAATAAATGACTGCCCAGAGCAATAGCATTATATTATATTATGAATTTATCTATGTAAAAGTAAAAGATAGGAAAAGCAATAACACAAAGGATGGGTGGAAGGAATTAATTATATTCTGTTAGGAGCTCCTTCCATACACGTGACAAGGTTATTTAAAGGTAGATTATGATTAATTAAAGATGTGTATTGGAAATCAGAAGGCAACTGCTAAACAATTTAAAGAAGAGGTCTAAATGTTAAGTCAAAAGAAGAGATAAAATGGAATCATAAAAATATTCAGTTAACCAAAGATAAGACAGAAAAAAAGAAAATACGAATAAAGAGCAGATAGAATGAATAAAAAGCAGCTAGCCAAGTGACAGATTTTAGTCTGACCTTATCAATTGATATATTAGTTCCAATTGGCTATGCTGATAGAAAAGTATGCCCCCAAATGAATAATGACTGAAATACATGGATGTTTGTTTCTTATTCATTTAACAGTCCACCACACATGTTCCTGGTAAGTGAGCATCTCTCCTCTGGGTGGACATTCAGGAACCCAGGCTGGTTCCATCTTGTCACTCACCATTCCCTAAGGCCTCATTGTCATCTGAGTTTGGCTACTAAAAAGGAAGAAGGCTTATAACTTCTGAAAAGACTTGTTTTAGAAATGGCCTGTATCCTTTTGTTCACATGCTGTTGGCTAACCTACAATCACATCGTTACACCTAACTACAAGGGCAGCTTAGAAATGTCATCTAGCTGAGAGTCCCAGAAGACGAAAAAGATTTTTGGTGAAGAGCTAGCACTATCTGCCACAGATGAACAGTTAGGTCAAAAGGTTAGAGATTTTCAAACTTTTTAATCCGTAAAAGTCATCTTGGAGTGTGAAACAATGTGTATACTTGGGTTTTATACGAAAAATAAAGTCAGAATTTTGGGTAGAACATAGAAACCTGCATTTTAAACTAGGATCTCAGGTGATTCTGATACTCAGATGATCTCATTCTGAGAAATGTAAAAGGCAGAAGGGAGTCATTGTGACTGAAGCAAGATATATTGACATCTGAGATGTTTCCAAGAAGAATTCTAGTCTCTTGCCACTCAAGTGTGTTCTGAAGACCAGCAGCTTCTGCATAATTTGGGAGTTGTTAGAAAGACAGAATGTCAGGTACCACCTCAGAACTAGTAAAGGAAATCATATGCTCATTAAAGTTTGAGGAACACTGGTCCAATTATTTTATGCCAATATGTTAGACAGCTTGGATGGCTACAGAAGTAGTGAAGTGATAGAAGCAATATCCAGCCAAGAACAGACAAAAGTAGATGATTCTTAGAGAAATCATCTATAGAATTTGAATGGAACCCAAGAAATGAGAGCCTGAGATAGACCAGTATACTTTTGGGGGTATTGTACTGGCAAAAGAAAGGAATGATTGTCAAAAAAGAGTATACATTTATTAATAAGGTTCTTTTGTCTTAAATACATGAGTAGTGTATATTTATTATAGAGGATTGAAAAAAACCTAGAAACACAAATGAGTTATACCAAACATAGTATCCTGTTATTTTATCTTCTATTTTCTCATAATCATTTTTCCACTGTTAAATATTCTTTGAAAATATATTACTGTTACATAATAGCCAATCTTATATACTTTCTTAACTCTATTTCTCTATTTTTAGACCTTTAACCTATGGACTTATTTTTGCTGTTACAAGCAAAATTATAAAAATATCCATCCTTGAATATAAATCTATCTGAACATCCCTGGCTATTTTCTTGGGCTAGTTTCCTAGAAATACAATCACCAGGACAACAAACATTTACTTTCTGAAGTTGCTTGATAATGTTCTTAAGATGTGTGAAAACTTCAGAAAGTTGAAGAAAGTTTCATAAGAAAATGAATCCTTTTGATTTGTCAGTGCTCTCTTCCTAATTCATACTCTGCCCCCTGGAATTGTTATATTGATTAAATGAATCGATGCATGTAAAGTGTTTAGTAATGTGATTGGCACGTGGTCTGTACTTATTAAATGTTAATCGTTAATATCGGGCAGGAGTGCACAGTTGTTAGAGTTGGATTTGCATTCTTACTCTGCATCATACTAGCCATAGGAAGCAGGACATATCATTTGCGTTCTAGGAGCCTCAGTTTTGTCATCAATAAAATGGGCATGTGTTACTCACCACTTCATATTGATTTTGTGGGATGTTACCATATATGAAGCATGTGGTGCAATTCCTGTGACAAAATAAACATCCAGTAAATGTTCACTAATAGTGTTCATTATTTCCCCAGTCTTACTGAAATTGAGAATTTCTTATCTTTTTTTTAAATTTTATTACTCCCTTCTTTGTACATGCTCCCATTTCTATCTCAATTTGAGTGTACCAAATGAAGATAAGAATATAGTCTATGTCTTTTCTAAGGCAAGGAGTAGTGAAGCATTTAGGAAAATCTTTGAAGATGACAGGGATTATATGAAAGCAATAATAATCACATTAGCTTAGTCATTCCTCAACATAGTGCACATGTACTCTCTCTCACTGTGTGTGTGTGTGTGTGTGTGTGTGTGTGTTTGCCAAACTTGGTTTACATACCAAGTTTGATATTTACTGAAGTTTATTAAAGAATAGGGTATTAATCAGGTATGCTAACTGTTCATTATCTATGGCTCACATAGCATGACATTATGTTCAGAATACACATAAATGACAAATAGGGTTCATTTTGAGGTGGTATCATAGCTTATATAATATCTATTTAGAGTGATGGTAGAGAAGGGTCTCAATGCAACATCTGGGCTTATTGGAAAAGGTGCTGTGATCCATTAGTAATGTCTGGCCTGGCCGCTGGAATAGGAGTAACACTTCACATATAGATAATTTCAATCCTCTGTTGGATGTAGTTTTAGCTATGAGGAAAATATTAAGGAGAAAAATATTAGAAAAAACGAGCATATTTTTGATATTTTATTTTACATGAATATTTGCCTTTTCCCCCATGAGTAACCTAAATCCAAAAATGAATAATTTCCACTTTCAAAAATTTTCTTATTTTAAATTAAATCTAACATTATTACAGATTTTTAAAGAAAATCTTGACGTTAGAGGGTAAAAAAATGTTGATGAATTTTAAAAAATAGTAACATTACCAAAATTCTAACTTTTCCTTGGGAATTCAATAATTTCAATATCTAAAATTTTAGGTTTTATAAAATATTTTAAAATCATGTATATAGAGATTATAAAATTTGCAAAATAATTTCTTTCACTCCCTTTCTTATTGTATTTATCATTTTATTTGGAGAACAAGTTCTTACAGAACTTAGAACAAGCTGAGATGCTACTTTCAGTTAAGTATATCAGCATGGTTTGGGCACCTGAGCATCACACAGAATTAATACACCTCAGAGCTCACCTAAGATTGTGTAGTACAGAAGAAATTTACCATTTCCCTGAAAAAGTATCATATACAGGCAATTTACCATTTCCCTGAAAAAGTTGCCAATAATATTTTATCAATTTTCCTGAGCCCTTAAATTCAAGCACGTATCCACAGGCCTCAAGAAGACAGAACACACATAACCAAACTCATTAGGTTTATCATACCCTGGGCCATTTTGTTAATAACTTGAATTATGAGCTTTGAGAAAAGTGGGAGCCAAGGATACCTCAATCCTTTGAGGCTTTTTTTTTTTTTTTATTTATTTCTGGGACATTAGTTCCCTGAGACCTAAAGACAATTACTTCTTGTTTAATAATAGTAAGCTAGTTCTTACTTCTTAGTGATGTATAAAATATATAGTCATTTTAGTTGCTAATGCTAAGTTCTGTGAGCTGTAGTACCTTGTATGTATTCCAAGTCCCTGGCACATAGAATGTGCTTAATAAACACTTTATGTCAAAGGAAGAATAAACAAAAATATACTTCATATATTGAACTACATTTTTATGAGTTCTGCACCATTAGTAAAACGGTCCTTATTTCTAAATGTAAGAACATTATTTGTTTGATAAATATAAACCTAATTATTTTTATGTTTGCAATTTTCTTGGGCTGGAATACAATGGGCTTGTAAATGCTTAACTTTAGGTAGATTTTGGTGCTACATTGCCACCTTGTGGTTACTCATCTGAAAAAAAAAAGTACTTTTCTTCAAAAATAAAACAAAAAGAACCATCGAGGAGGGGATGGGTAAATTCACACCTGATGGGTACAGTGCACATTATCTGGGGGATGGGCACACTTATAACTTTGACTCAAATGGTACAAAAACAGTTTATGTAACCACAACATTTGTACCCCCATAATATTCTGAAATAAAGAAAAGAACCAATGTTTTGTTTTTGTGATATATGGTACCAAAAAATGCTTGTGCTATGTGCTTACACACACACCACCACCACCACCACCACCACCACCACCAAGAACTTGAATAAAGAAATAGTGCTTTCTGTTTGGAGAGGAGGGAAAGGGAACAATCTGAGAGTAATCCATTAATACAGATAATCTCTTCTATGATAAAATGAGCTAAGTGGTCCATCTATTAATTTTAAACAAATAATGATATGATTTAAATGGTAAAGTACAATTATATTTCCTCTATTTTTGTTACAGAACTAATAACAGGAAATTAGGGTTTTTTTCTTCCTAGTTTGTTCAGAACTTGTTTACATCATATTACAATCATTTGCAATGGGATACGGAAGTAGATGTGAAGAAAACACATATAGTAAAATCAAACTTTCTTAGAAGAGTATGAATAAAAATTTCCAAAGTAGCTTTTTTAGAAATAAGAGTATATAATTTAGTGTATAGATAACATCATCCGTTGAGAAGATCTGTATTTCTTGGAAAGAGAATTGCACATTTAATAGAGCAGAGAATTTAGAGGACATTGCATAAAAAGAAGTATTTTTAAAGTACTATGATTTTTCTTTTGAAGAGAGACTTTAAAAGGAACTAATACTTTAATAGTCTCCTTCACAGGTAATACATACTTGAATAAACTCTCTTTAAAATTGCTTGCTTAAACTTTATATTCCTTTTTTTTTATTATTTCAAAATATTAAAGGGGTACTGAACTAGTACAACTTCTATGGAAAGCTGTATGGAGATACCTCAAAGAACTAAAAGTAGACCTACCATTTGATCCAGCAATCCCACTACTGAGCATTTACCCAAAGGAAAAAAAGCCATTCTATAAAAAGGACACTTGCACTAAAATGTTTACTGCAGCAAAATTCACAATTGCAAATTTTTGGAATCAACCCAAGTGCCCATCAATACATGAGTGGATGAATAAAATGTGGTGTATGTATACCATGGAGTACTACTCAGCCATAAAAAATGGGAAACTAATACCTTTTGTAACAACCTGGATGGAACTGGAGATCATTCTTATCAGTGAAGTATCACAATAATGGAAAAACAAACACGACATATAGTCACTATTAAACTGGAACTAATCAATCAACACTTATATGCACATATGGAAGTAAAACTCAACGGAAATCAAGCCAGTGTAGCGGGGGAGTATGTGTTGGGTAAATTCACACCTCACAGGTACAATGCACACTATCTGGGTGATGGTCATACTTATAACATTGACCCAACTGTACAAAAGCAATCCATGTAACCAAAACATTTGTTCTCCTGTAATATTCTAAAATAAGAGAAAGTTTAAAAAATATCAAGGGGGGACAAATGTTTTGGTTACATGGATACTTTGTGTAATGCTTAAGTTAGGGCTTTTGATGTGCCCATCACCAGAATAGTGTTCATGGTACCCAATAAGTAATTTTTTATCCTTCACTGTCACCACTCCCCTCCTTTTTGGTTTCCAATGTCCTTTATATCTCTTTGTGCCCATGTGTGCCCATTATTTAGCTCCCACTTATTAGTGAGAATATGTGGTGTTTTGTTTTCCATTCCTGAAATACTTCACTCAGAATAATGGTCTCCAGTTTCATCCAAGTTGCTGCAAATGACATTATTTCATTCCTTTTTATGGCTGAGTAGTACTGCATGGTATGTATACCACATCATCTCTATCAATTCATTCATGAATTAATGGGCACTCAGGCTGATTCCATGTTTTTGCAATTGTGAAGTGTGCTGCAATAAACATTTAAGCGCTGGGTTTTTTTTTTTTTTTTTTATAAAATAACTTCTTTTCCTTTGTGTAGTAGCCGGATTGCTGGATCAAATAATAGGTCTACATTTATTTCTTTGAAGAATCTCCATACTGTTTTCCACACAGGTTGTACTAATTTGCAGTCCTATAAACAGTGTATAAGCTTTCTTTCTGTCTGCATCCACCCCAGCATCTATTGTTATTTGACTTTTTAATAGTGGCCATTCTGATAGGGGTAAGGCGATATCTCACTGTAGTTGTAATTTGCATTTCCCTCATGATTAGTAATGGTGAGTATTTTTTCATGTATTTATTGGCCATGTGTCTATTTTCTTTGGAAAACTTCAGTTCATGTCCTTTTCCCATTTTTTGATGGTTTTTTTTTTTTTTCTTGCTGTTTGTTTGAGTTCTTTGTAGATTCTGGATATCAGTCTTTTTTCAGTGTAGAGTTTGTGAATATTTTCCCCCATTCTCTAGGTTGTCTATTCACTCTGTTAATGATTTCCTTTGCTGTGCAGAAGCTTTTTAATTTAATTAAGTCCCGTTTGTTTATTTTTGTTATTGCTGTATTTGCTGTTGGGATCTTAGTCATAAATTCTTTGCCTAGGCTGATTTCTAGAAGAGATTTTTCTATTTTTTTATTCTACAATTTTTATGGTTTCATGCCTTACATTTAAGTCTTTTATCCATCTTGAATTAATTTTTCTTTATAGTGATAAATAGGGGTCCTGTTTCATTCTTCTGCATGTAGCTGTCCAGTTTTCCTGGCACCATACATTGTATAGGGCTTCCTTTCTCCAGTGTATGTTGTTGATTGCTTTGTTGAAGATCAGTTAGTCACAGCTATATACTTTAATTTCTGGGTTCTCTTTTCTGTTTCATTGATCTATGTCTCTGCTTTTATACTAGTACCATGCTGTTTTGGTTACTATAGCCATCTAGTATAATTTGAAGTCAGGTAATGTAATGCCTCCAGATTTGTTCTTTTTGCTTAAGATTGCTTTGGTTATTTGGGCTCTTTTTTGCTTCCAAATGCAGTTTAGGATTATTTTTTCCAGATCTATAATATATAATGTTGTTATTTTTATGGGAATTATGTTGAATCTATAAATCACTTTGGTCAGTATGGACATTTTAACAATGTTGATTCTGCCAATGCAGGAGCAAGGGATGTTTTTCCATTTGTTTGTGTCATCTATGATTTCTTTCCTCAGTGTTTTGTAGTTTTCCTTGTAGAGATCTTTCATCTCTTTGGTTAAGTATATTCCTAGGTTTTTTTTTTTTTTTGGTAGTTATTTTGAATAATATTGACTCTTTGATTTGACTCTCAGCTTGACTGTTATTTATATATAGAAATGCTATGGATTTGTGTACATTGATTTTGTAACCCGAGACTTTGCTGAATTTATCAATTCTAGGAGTCTTTTGGTGGACTCTTTATGGTTTTCTAGACACAATATCATTTTGTCAGCAAACAGTGAAAGTTTGACCTTCTCAATTCCAATTTGCGTGCCCTTTATTTCTTTCTCTTGATTGATTGCTCTGGCCTGTACTTCCAATACTATGTTGAATAGAAGTGGTGAGAGTGGGCACTCTTGTCTTGTTCCAGTTTTTAGGGGGAATGCTTGTAACTTTTCCCAATTCAGTATGATGTTGGATATGAGTTTGCCATATATGACTTTTATAATTTTGAGCTATGTTCTTTATATGCCTCATTTGTTGAGGGTTTTAAATCATGAGAGGGTGCTGGATTTTATTAGATGCTTTTTCTGCATCTATTGAGATGATCATGTGATCTTTGTTTTTGCTTCTGTTTATATGGTGAGTCATGTTTATTGATTTGTGTATGTTTTACCATGCTTGCATTTCAGGGATGAAACCTAATTGATCATGGTGAATTATCTTTTTGATGTGTTATTGAATTTGGTTTGCTAATATTTTGTGGAGCATTTTTGCCTCTATGTTCATAAGGGATATTGTTCTCTAGTTTCCTTTTTTGTTTTGTCCTTTCCTGGCTTTGGTATCAAGGTGATACTGGCTTCATAGAATGAGTTGCTCTTAGGAATGATTCAACTAATTGTGAATAGAGCTGAAAGAGAATCCATGTCTAGAGCTAATCTGATACTGGAAAAGATGGAGGGATCTTTGTCCAGGTCCCCTTTTACCCAGATATGTCTGTCTTTACCAGATTAAGTCTGTAGACTAGCTCTGTAGTCTTAGATCCTAGAAAGATCAATTTGTTATAAAATGATGTTAACTGAGGAATTCAGTCTTGAATTTATTTACACTCATTCTCATTTATTTACTATCATTCCACTACAGGCTTAAGTTTGCAGAAACTTTTATTTTCTTTTTTCTACTTGCATGTGTAATTAACATCCATTGTGGGGGCATTGGAAAATAGAGGCAAATAGAATTAAAGTAAAATAAATCACGTGTAAACACACCACCCATGATCACTGCATTAACATCTGGTATATCATCCAAATCCTATTTTTTTATTTAGGAAATGGTATCATGACCCTATATACTGTTACAATATCCTCCAACCTGTTTCTTTCCCTTAATTATGTATTTAAATAGTATTTAGTATTCCATTTTATAGCTATGCCATAATTAAAATTATGAGACATTTGGATTGTTTTCAAATTTTCATTTTAAAAAACATACTGCAGTGAGTCTTTATATAAATGTATGTGTGTGTTGTACAGCATGCACAACTTACATATATTTATTTCTTATCTAATTATTTACTTAAGATTTGTTGAATGTTCCTAGAAAGAAATTTTGATAAGGAATTGCTGATACAATAAATATTGACAATTTAAGATTACTAATTAATTTCTCACCAGAAAAAAATCCAATGTACTGTATATTCCTACTAGTTTGTCTGTTTACCTTCAGTCCCAACAACACTGTCTTTTTTGTCATTGATATTTATGAATGTGTACTTATTGAATGTATATCGAAAGTATAATGCACATATGAAAAAGCACACAAATCATAACCTCAATGAATTTTCACAAGCTGATAATACTAGTGTCATCAGTCCACTTCAAGAAATGGAATGTCAATATCCCAGAAGATCTCCTTGTGTCCATTTTTATTCATACTTCAGTGGATAACTATTATCTTAACTTCTAACTGGATTGATTACTGTTGGATATTTTAGGACTTTATCCAAATGGAATCATATGTTTGTACTCTTTTGACCATTTTTTCAAGCAACCTTTTGTTTGTGATATCTGTTCATATTATTGGAGATGTAGATTGCTTCATATAGTGTACTATTTCATTGCCAACATTCTTCTTTAATCTTTGTCAATCTGAGAGTATAAAATATAACATTATAGTTTTCACTCACAATCTTGGATTTAATGTGAGGTTGAACATGTTTTCTTGGCTTCACTGGTTATTTATATTTGCTCTGTTGTGACATTGGTGATTTATTGTTCCTCTGCTGTGACACTGTTTGCTCTATTATAAGTAAATCTTTCACTTTCACCCAAACAATAGGTTACATTGTCCTTTAGTTACAAAATAGAAGAGTGAATTTTGTTTTTTCACTGTTTTCCAAAAGGCCAATTACGATCAAAAGCTGTGTTCTTTTGACAAGGTAACAAGTTTCCCTTCTGGGACCCCTGTAGTTGCAGGGTCTTGATCCTCAGTAGTAAGAAAAGAAACATGATAAGAGCATCCCAGACCCCAAGAGTGAATCATCCACATTGTACGCTGAAGCTGTTTTTCACCTATCATGTTGGTTCCTCTGACTACCTCATACATTTTTGGGTCTTCTTTCAAAAACTGATTTCCTTGAAATGTTCAGGAGTTATGGTTAACTTTTTACTGCCACCAGGGTACAGAGCTACTCTATTGTTAAAGCTGACTCATACCCAGAATCAATAAAGGGTGAGATGGGTAAGAATCTTACCTCAAGGGTTCCCATGCCTAGTTACACGTAGGAACTACCAGGGGGAGCTTTAAAGAAACAGCAACGCCTGACCGCTTTCCAGATGGACATTCTGATTTAATTAGTCTGTGAAGTGAAAAGTGAAGAATGCCTCTGCCTACGTAATGTCATGGCAGACCCCCCAAAATAAGCCAAAACCTTAATATTTGCCTTTTCCAACTACTAGACAATGCCGCAAATTTAACTTCTAGTGTGCACTTCCTTATTCTTACTAGTTTGATTACTAGCGAATAAAAATTGTCCTAAGTGCACCAGTATTTTAGCTGATCAGTTATAAACATCTGAATATGATGGAGCTTTCCCAATCATTATTTGACAGAGGTTGTGGGTAATGCAAAGAGGGCTATTGAGACCATTCCATGTTGAGATGTATAATAAGAAAGAGGTGCAGAAACAGTCTATCTTTTGTAAACCTGCAACAGCTCCTAGAGAATTCCAGGGCTTTTTAAGGACTGTAGTTCTTCCCTGTGAGCTTTGATAAGCATTCTCTGAAGTCTTGTAAGGGAAATTCTAGAAGAGTGGTTCAAAAAGCACAGTCCCCTTGGCATGCCAAAGGGACACAGGAGCCCATTGAAAGAGCTCCCAAATCTTGAACAACTTGAGGAAAAAAAATATACATTAGTATTAAACTATATCCCAAAGTGCAAAATAAATACCTATAAATACTTATGAGTCACTACTGATATAAATGTTTGAATAAATAAATATGGGAGAATGACAAATCTCTTATACAGAAGAATTTCAAATAATTTATATATATCTCTCTCTCTATATATATAGATATATATATATTCTTCACTCTTTAAGTGTGAACTGCTCACAGTGACTTTTTCCAAATAGTACAGTATGGAAGGGAGGTGAGGGGGAGCTTTGTAGTGCAAATACCTGGCAAAGGCCACCTCAGCCAGGCAATCAAGGTTAATATCAGCAGTCATCCTTCATATTGGTAGTATGTACCCTTGATATGATGCCTTGAGCATGTCACTTCATCTCTGTGGCCTTCCTCCCCAAATTCTACAACTCTAATCTTACCATGAGAAAAAATTAGACAAACCCAGATTTAAGGAAATTGTACGAAATATATGACCAGTATTGCTCAAAATAGTCAGTCTGAGAAACTGTCACAGCCCAGAAAGGCTTAAGGAGATGTGATTAGTAATGTAATGTGGTGTCCGGATGAGTTCCTGGAACAGAATAAAGACATTAGGTTAAAAAAAAAAGCCTTTAGAAATGTTTTTTAAATGTCTAAAGGTCTAAAGAAATCTGCATAATGTATGGACTTGAGTTAATCATAAACATGTCAGTATTTGTGCATTTAGTTTGTGACAAATATACAAAAATAATATAAGATTTGACAAAGATTCTTTGTGTGGCCAGACTTTAGTCAGGGTTCTAAAACTTCCAAGTCCACCTGTGCACTTCCTTGTAAAATCCAGTTTTAGCAATTCTTGCTAACAGTTTAGCAAGAACTTTCAACCTCTGTATCTGATCACCTGCTATAATTAACCAGGTTGCTCTTTTGCCACCATCCCACAGCTGATGTCTGATCACCCTGGTCTGTCTTCAGCAAAAGTCCTGTTAGGTCAGTTAAGCCAGAATTTCCTTTACTCCTGATGTTTTCTTTTAGTGATTTTCCATCACTGACTACCACCCTGCTCCTTGGCTATAAATTCCTACGCGCCCATGCTGTATTTGGAGTCAAGCCCAATCTCTCATCCCCACTGAAAGACCCCATTGCAGTGGCCCCTTTAACTATCACAGTGGTCCTGAATAAACTCTTCCTTGCCGTACTTTAACAAGTATCATTGAATAATTTTTTAACAGATCCTACCAATAGAAGAAACTGAGTGTGTAATATATTCGAACTCTCTGTTCTAGCTTCACAGATATTCTGAATATCTAAAACTATTCTAAAATAAATTTTTTTTTCAAATAAAAGTAAAGAAAGAAAGTAAGAGAAAGAGAAACTCTCAGACCAACAGCAACAGCCAGGATCTTGTTAAAAATTCACATTCTCAGGTCCCAGCCCAGACCTTCTGAATCAGAAACTCTGGTGATGTTGCAGCAATCTGTGATTCTGGTTTTGTGATTGAGAACCACTGACCTAGCTGATTGCCCAAGAGCTCTGCTTCCAGGTGGTTCTCATTTTAGATGAGGTCATGTTACTTGTTCCTCAATGCCCAGGAGTGAAGAATCAGATTCGTCCTCTCTGCAGCTTTTGATTACCAAATTGTCACCTTTCACAGAGGGATGGTGTGCCTGCCTCTTGTCTCCTGTTATTAACATTTGATCTCCAGGGCCCTTCTCAGACCCCGTTGTGCTCATGTCTTCCACAACTTCCCCAGCACACGTAGAACTTTTCCTCCTCTGATCTCCCCAAGCACATAATCATGCACCAACTTGATTTGTTTCCAGAGGCTACAGATGAAGGCAGAGTGTGAATTATTCTCTGGAGACAGAGGACTCCACCTAGCAGATGGTGACCTTGGGTGATTTGTTTGACTCCTTCTGTACCTACCTTCTGTGAATTGGCGATGATAGAAGAGTATATCTACGTCATGGGTTTTTGTGAGAATTGTGTCAATGCACATAAGATGTTAGGAATAGTATCTGGCACTTAGTGAGGACCCAGTAAATGTGAGCTGGTGTTATTGATAGTGGAAGGAGGTCTTGCCTCTTAAATGTCTCTCCACTTATCTCAAAGCAAGGTATTGTGTATAAAATATTGGCTCAATGAAGACTAGGTGAATTGAATGAGTAAATTGAACCCACAAAATTTTATTTCAAATATAGTGACCACCCCATCCCCAAACCCCTCCCCTAATCTAAGGTACTTGGATTTCTAGTTGTGATGTTGGAAATAGTTCATGCCATTTATGTAATGCTTTTAGGATAAAGCTGGAGAATTGGAGATTATATAAACCCTGGGAGTAAATTAGCTTTACTTCAAGATCTACCATCTACAGTTGTACCGTTATCGATTAATAATGCCATTTTAATTTTGATAAAAGATTATTCTAGTTCCAGAAAGCCTTAGCCAAGTTTCTGTTAGCCTAAGAGACAAGATTAGTCAGAAAAGAAATCAGCACCCCAGGGACTGTTCCCTGCTGGAACAGGTGGGTAAGTGACCATGTTTGAATAACACGGTCAGATTTTGCTTATTTGCTCTTTGCCACAGGTTAAATAGAAATGCAACAATTTACTTGCCATAAATACACAAGCCTTAGGTGTTTTGGTTTGTTTTCCAGATGGGAATTAACGTGGTGGACTCTGCAGTATCCGGATTAGGTGGCTGCCCTTATGCAAAAGGTGCTTCTGGGAATGTAGCTACTGAGGATTTGATATATATGCTTAATGGCCTGGGGCTCAATACAGTAAGTTCCTTTAACATATTTTAATATTCATGCATTCCTTGCAGCTCCAAATTGCAATGCTTCTCAGATGCGGGAAGCAATTTTGAGGTCAAAGTTTTACTACACTTCTGCTATTTGCTAAAACGCACAGTGGGAAAATGCAATAAAAATTCTTTCAGGGGCTTTATAAAGTAACTTCTTGCTGTTGCTCAATCACCAATAATGCTACCATTTAACATTTTTATAGTGCTTCATGACCTCTAAAGTACTTTTTTATGTATTATCTGATTTGATTTCACACACTTTGTGAGTTTCAGCCTGTGCCTTTGCTGTTACAACTGACTGTTGAGTTTTGCAGTTTTGTTTTTTGTATGGATGTTTTCCTTGGAGGAAACTGAGACCTTGATTGTCTCACAGTGACAGCTAGTGCTTCTGGAAAAGATCCCAGAGCACTTTTAAAATGGTCAGTGGAAGAGTGGAGCTTAATAAAACTTAACATGTGAGACACGGGATGGCAAACATGGGCTCTTTACAATTAGTACCTGAAAAGTCACATGTCATATAATAACATCCACCAAAATCAGCATCTTGTTTTGCCACATGCTTGTTAACATAACCTGTTAGTCTATTGGGCACATTTTTTAGGAACAAAATATAGAAGTCAAGAAAAATGTCCACAGATGATTAGACATTCAAAATGTTTTCTGAGATGTAAAAGCATTACCTGGATTACAAAACAGATTTTTCCCTTTCTACTGCTCATGCCTCTCCTCTTTCCTCACTGTATGTACATTGATGCTCCTGGTGACGCTAAACTTGCTTGCAGTCTCCATTTCTGCACCATTTGCTTCCACACCTCCACCCCTCGCTCATGCTTGCACACCACTTGGAATGGCCTAATAACCCACACTCCATTTCACCTTGGAAGTGAGGCATTGCCATCCTAAAAAATTCTTCTAGCATCTCCCTCTCTATCCCCCAGACCAAATTTATAGGTTCTTCCATGCTATCTTCTGTGTTAGCTCAGAACTTAACACAAGGTTGCATCATAATCTTGTTTATGTGTTTACCTTCCCATGCAGCCAGAAAGCAATTATTACAGCTTATTTATATTTGGTGCCTGTGGCATAAAGATGCTCAATAAATATTTATTGAAGGACAGATTTTTCTTGGCACTAAACACCCACAGCTGTTGCCCATAAACACCAAAAGCTATTGGCTGTCTTCTCTGGTTAGGATAAATATTATTTCATTTACAAAGTAGCTTAATTATTTCTATCAGAAGGACATGACAGAAACTGAAGAGAAATAGATCCCTTCTTAGAGATTTAGATTAACTGAATTGAACTCAACTGACAGCTGATGCTCAATATATGCTGGTTACCTCTATAGCTTTAGGGTTCAAATTCAAATAAGTCAAGTCTATTCCTGAGAATTTCACAATTCAGAGAGGATCACTATGTTGAGTAGCTGCCACAATTCAACCAGTTGTCCAAGCTAACAGCCAAGATTCTCTGTAGCATCCAATCTCATTATGGGTCTGACCAATAACCAACAGCCACTAATTTGGCTTCTAAAATATTTTGGTTGTTTGACTCTTCCTTACTATCTTTCCTACGACAACATGAGCACAGGGTGTTTATGCTCTACAAGGGTTGGCTGGCTCCAAATTTGCCTTTAAATGCATCCTCCATGCTACCGTCAGAGGATTTCATCTGAAACACAAGTATGAACAAGTTCTGCTTTTGCGTGAGCACCCACCAGTGGATTCTCACTTCTTAAAAAGCAAGACTGTGCTGTAGCACATAATCTGGCCTATTTGTACCTTTCCCAGTATAAAAGGGGTATTTTGCCTTTTATCCATATATGCCGTAGTATTTTTCAGATATCTTGTATTGCTCTTCCCTCAGCCTACCTACGGTGCCTCACACATCCTCCATCCTCTCAATGACTCATAGTCTCCCCATGGAACTTGGGTCAGGATTTACCCCTCTTGGCACCATTCCCTGAGAAACTCTTCTACTCCTTTTTTGATGGCCCCACATCTCCTGGGCACATCTCTATCCATGGCTTTAACAATAGTACAGAACATAGGTTTATAGGTATATATTGCCTGCTTGACCATAGCTTCCTGAAAGCAGAAACTACATTCTACATGAGCGTCCTGAAACCCCAGAGGTGTATTTAAGCACCTGATAAATGATTCAAGAATCAATGCAGTGTTATTTCATAATGACATCTGTTAATTAAATAAAATGATGGAGAAAGGCCAAACCAAAACTCTTCTCTGGTGTGTGGTGTGATATCAACAAATTCTACTGCATAATTGTTACAAATGGAATCCTTGAAAAGCAAAGAAGAACATTAATGACTAAAATATGTCCATTAACTTCTGCTGGATGTAATTCAGAAGTGAAAGACACATGATACTGGTTATTTACGAAATTTAAATATCTTTGAATTAAGGATGTTGAACTAAAATGTGCCTAACAGATACGCTCCACCTAAAGCCATTACCATGGCCCTGACAAAATCAAATTTCTCAAACCAAAGCAAATGTGAGTACCCTGAAAATAACTTTATAATAAAAAAGAAATCATGAACATCATTTACAAGTGTCATTTTACAAAATATTTTTTTCATCATTCCTAAATGGAGAAGTAAACTACAAAGAGAATGGTGCTCTAAACATTTCTAGAGAGAAGTAATTAGCTATATTAATGTTTCTACCTTCTAAAATGATAATTATTGTTATGAAAAGCCCCTGTAAGTATTTATACTTGTATATTTTAAGAAAATAACAGATTTACATAAGTATTAAAAACTAAAGGAAGATTGAGTATGTTCAATTTTAAGCCCACATGTTTCTAGTCCATGTTGAGGGAGGACATAGGAGGTTATGAAATGCTACATAAGGGCAAATTTGTGGTTAATCTGCCTTATGTTCTGCCTTCTCCTTTGACAGCAAAAGTGCTGAGTGGAGACTTTGATAGTGACCTTTCATTTAACCAAGGCTCAGAGCATGCCCTGAACTTGGCCTTCATACCCAACTGCATATCTGTCATCCATGGATTTACCTAAGCCTTTGTTGATCCTATTTATACTTTCAGACAGTACAACCTCTCAGGAAAACAAGTTCCAGATGTGTACTAAATACTACTTCATTTTATTTGACTTGCAACTACCTCCTTCAACATCATACCAATAATAGTGTTTCTGACCTTAGTTAAAAAAATACATACATATATATATGCATTCACCTTTCCTATAATCCTTATGGATTTATCAAATTTTTTATATAGTAAAGAGGATTTTTTTCTGTCAGTTATTATCTATAAACTCCTCCAAAGCATTACCATTTTGATTGTCCTCTACCTATATTTTGTTGACTGGTTTCTAGTTCCATTATTGTCCTTTCTGCTTTAAATTACACTGCGTTATTCAGGTGTGTCAAGCCTATGTTATTATACAAGGGTAAGATTGAAGATATGTTTCAATAAGGCATAAAAATCTAAAATGGTGACTACATGATTCATGGAAACAAATGTTGCCCCTAAATTGATGGTGAACGACATGTTGTTTAGTAATTTTAAATGGTTAAGTAACTACTTATTAAACTAAAAGGGATCTGTCTTGTCTTTTTTCTCTCTAATCCCCCTTCCCTCCTGGTATCCTTTCTTTTCCTTACCAGGGTGTGAATCTTTACAAAGTGATGGAAGCTGGTGACTATATTTGCAAAGCTGTGAATAAAACCACGAACTCTAAAGTAGCACGAGCCTCCTTCAGTGTTTGACTTGGATGGATTTATGACTTAAGGTTGAGAAGATCAATTTCAGCTACATATACATGCTCACCTGAAAATCATTAATGTCAACTTGTTCTGAAATGTGAAGTAATAGACAGGAGGGGGGCAAGAGATACTCTTTAAAATGATTATAACTGAATAGATTATGGAGTCTACAGAAAGCAATCCTCATCACCAGGTAAACTGCAAGCTTACCTTGCGGGATAGATAATGAAGCTTGCAGTCATACTTTTTAACTTGGAAAAAGAGTCTCTTTTGCTCTCATAGAAATAACTTTTTAATTTAGTAGACAGGAAAATTGACTTCAGATTTTGCTAAGTATCAAATACGGTGTTAATACTTAATCAAGCAGGCTTAGCACAGTGTACATATTGTCAGTAGTTTACAAGCTCCTGCAGAGTGTGTGGCCTCAATATTATGTGTTATGCCTCTGGATCTCAACTTTTCATTTGCCAAGTCAGTTAAGTTATAGACCAAGAGCCAAATCTCCATCTGACCCTACATAATTTTTAGCAATACAACTTTTATATTTCAAGTATGGCTAACATCTGTTAACTATTTCAATGACTTTGTCTTGTTCCAAGAAGCTGTGGTCAATGGCAAGATGCCATATCCTGGAAACACATTACGACCTCCCATGTTTGTTACATGCATCCAGTTTACCATACTTTACCTTTCATCAGCTATAGCAAGAACCAGCAGGGTGTTACTTAACTGTTGAGAAATTATAATGCATAACTTTTGTCCTGATATCTAAATTGCAGTGATGGGAACATGTATCATAATCTGCTATTTAATAATCTATTAATTTTTAGATTACTTCCAAATTGCCTAAGGAAATACCATTGTGATCTTATGAATATTAAGATAGTTTTTAATTCATGAAAGAGCTGTTTTCCATGATTCATGGTGCTTTGATTATATCACATTATTTTGGTTGATTTTTTTAATGGTTATTTTTGAAGGTGAAGTGACTGAAATTTTTTCTATTGTACTAGAAAGCATTGCCAGATATAGCAAAAATTAATATATCAAAGATTGAGATGAGCAAGAGAACTATGTCAAGAAAAAATATTTCTGTAACCTATGCAAATCATACGGGGGCCTGAAATGTCAGTTCTATTATTTATATAGAATTCTCCAGTAAGACTGGGTGATATTATCTTTGAATAAATTTGAATATAAATTGAAAAATGAAAGTGAGTATTGTGGACTTTCTAGGAAATATTCATTAAAAACCATTGAAGTAAAAAGAAATATTAAAAAGTAAGAGAAGTACAGATTGCAATTAAGTTATCTTTAAAGATACACAATAAGAAAAGAATCATAAGAAAAACATATTGGTAATTGGAAAAGGCAAACTAAATTCCCATAGAAGAGGAGAACTTACCAGCTTGTGACGTGGTTTCGGAGATGGGGTATACCAGCAAGCTTGTCTTCCAGAGCACTGGGAACAATTCTGTGTTTCGTGCAGGGAGCAGACAAAATCACAGCGGGTTGCAGATCTCCCTCAGTTACATGTCCTTTGTGTATCTCTCTTTGTGAACCACATGCCCTGCACGCTGGGGCAGTAAGAGTACACCTGCACTAAGCGTGCACAGCAGAATAGGTATCCATCTTCTGAGGAGACCGACTTTTCCTATTTCTTACAAAGCCATGGAGTTCTCAGTTTTGAAATATTTGGAAAAGTTCTGTTGATGCAAACTGCTTATAAAAACAGTCAAGGGGAAAACGTTGCTGTTTTGAAATGAAAACCGTGGACTCTTCAAAAGGCAGACCAAGTAGTCAGAAGCCCCAGGTGTAGTCTAGGACACAGTAGCACAGCATCTGCATCCGTCTACTGATGCGCTTCCACGAATACTCTGATGCTGTCTAATCGCATTTGCCACATTTGCTTGTGTTTTTGATATTTGGGATACTTTCTGCACCCAAACCATTTGAACGCCTTTGCTAGATTAAAGAAAGTTTCTTTTATGATTTTGGGGGAAAATCACATAATCACATAAAGCTGCCTGAAGTCCATAGGCAGAATCCCCTCAAGAGGGTATTTCAACTAACCAGGAAACGTCGGAATCATCGTAGGACCCACCAAAACAACCCACCCACATGTTTTAACATATTGATACTGGGTTTAACTTTGGTGCAAGGGCGTAGGAATGGCAAAGCATTTGTAACTTTTATCCAAATACAGATCAAAATAATCTTTTATAACATCTTCCTTTCAGTCAAGGAAAATCCTTTCCCTGTTCTAGAACTTATGATGTATTTCTATTATATGTATGTGTTGGTGACCTATTATAGACAAAGACTTTAAGTTCTCTGAAAACTAAAAATGTTATAAATTCTGGATTCATGAAAATCTCAAAGCAAATGAAACTGGCTGTAAATTTCTGGGCAAATTAAGAATGTCCTTTTTATGTCATTTATTCTAATCACTATAACATTTAATAAATACCCCATTAGTTCCACTCGTGTGATTATTCATTTCTATATACGTGGATCCTATATCTCCTAAATGATTAACTCCAAATGTTAAGAGTCACAGGATTACCTAACAGTGAATCAATAAGCCACAAATATCATCCCTATCACAGTTGTAAAGAAAGGGTAAAACTAAGGTCTGGGAACCAGCCAGGAATCTGAATTGAAGTAATAGGCAAGTGAAGGACTGCTGTAAATACGGATGACCATTTTGCTTTTGTGGGCCGGATGATATCAGTTTTGTGCTAGAATGGGGCAGACCTAAAAGTTAAAAAATAAGTTTGGAGATATAGACATAGGGAGGAAGGGATTGATTGGGCTGGGCAAACAACGGAGGCAGGGAGAAGGGACCCAGAAATGGAGGGGGGAAGGAGGATGGGAAGGAAGTGTGCAAGTTATGAGCACATGAGAGACAGAGAGAGAGAGGTGTGAGAAACTATATTTCTTGCTTTAGTAGAAGGACAAATTTGCTATGATAGAGTGTATCAATTAGGCCACTTTAAACTTCAGGTAACAGAAAACTCAATAGGCTTAAGCAACAAAAATTATCTCAAGAAACAATATTGCAGGAATATCGCTGTTCCACCACTATTTGAGCCAGTGGCTCAATCACATTACAAGTGAATAAGTTCTCCTAGTTTCCCTGCTATTCTAGTCTCACGGTGGTGGCTCACCTGCAGGCTCCTGCAGCAGTGTCGTGGCAGTTCCAGGCCTCCCATTCCATGCAGTGCTCAGCAGTGGCCGAAGGCTTTTTGTCTTCCACCCACCCCCATCCCAGACTTCCTCTCATGTTTCATGGGGCAGAATATCATCACACACCCCTTCCATCAACTCTTATTCACTTTGGTATAGACCACTAGGATGGACCAAATAAGGTCATTGGTGACCTTGGAAAGATCAGGGAAGAAGACCTGATGGAAGCACATTGTATGATGAAACAGCATAAAGGAATTGGAGGCAGGTAAGTTAACTACTCTCAGAAAGGAGCCTATATCCAATTACTCTGAGACAGGAGGAGAAGATGAAAATAGGAGTTTTTTAAAAAATTTAAATGGAGTAGGTTTTAAGATGGAAGTAGTTGATCCTGCTAATTGGTGTCGCTCTCACTTTCTTTTTTCAGGGAGATAGGAAATGAAGTCTCCCCTAGAGATGGGGATAGAGTGAGGCCTTGCAAAGAATGGTAAAGTTTGAAACCCACCCTGTGGGGAATGGGTAATAACGTACCCACAACAGCATTAGAAGTTAACTTACTCTGCTAAAGATTTCCAGTGACTCTTATGTGCCAAATCCAAGTCCACTTATCTGTCCTCACACTACCTTCACTATTCAGCCTTTGACACACTCCCAACCTACTTGAAGTCCCTTTTGGTTTCTGTGATACTGCTCTCTCCTTGTGTGCTATACCTCCTTGGTTCCTTCATCTCCACCTCATTCGTTTTTTGTCCTCCTCCTTCTCTCCTTTATGTTTAACTACAGACTCACAAATACATGGTTTCCTACATCCTCACTACTCAACAGGTGGTCCAGGACCAGCAAGGTCATCACCTGGGATCCTTTGTGAAATGAAGAATCTTGGGATCTACCTCAGATCTAGGATGCATCTCAGGATGTATTTGAACAAGATCCTCATGTGACCTATACACATTAAATTTGAGAGGCACTTGCCTATTTGACACCTCCTCTTGGAATCTGAAGCTTTGTGTATATTCAAAATACTTTGTACCAATTTCCATCTCATGCACTGTAGTCTAGTCCACTGTCTTCTCTTTGCTCTTGGAACAAGGCACACTCAGATCTGTCTTGGATCCTTTACCTTAGTTATTTTCTCTGCCTGTAATGCTATGTTCCTGGGCATGACTGGCTTCTTGTCATTCAAGTCTCAGCATAAATTTTACCTCCATAATGAGTCTTCCTGGACAATTCCGTTTAAAGTAGGTCTTGTAACTTTATCTTACATCAACCTGTTTAATTATTATTATAGAATTTTCACCTTTTATTTATTTGTTTATTTTCTTTCTTTTCCCAACAACATGCTCCATGAAATCAAGGACTTTTTTATCTTGTTCACTCTTGCTTTCATAATGCCTAGAACATAGTACTAGGGCTGGCACTGTATCTGTACAATAAATGTCAGTTGGAGTGAAGAATAGAAGCAGCCTTAATTCAAACATTTGGGAATTTAAAGAAGGATACCATTCCACCTGAACTCTGTTTTTCGAATATATATACTCAAATGTTATTGCATATATATATGTGTATATATATAATTTAAATTTTCTAAGTACTTAATAGTTTGGGATCCAATGATTGTTAAGTTCTTAAAATATATGTTGAATGATTGAATTAAAGAATGGATACATATATGCACCAAAGAGGTTGTTTAAAAATGTTAGAGAAACCAAAAGTGTAAAAGAAATAAATATTTTTTTAAGCAGGAATCAAGTCAAAGTGAAACTGCTGGAATGAATAATGACAAATTGACAATATCATTAACAACAAAAACCTTCCTGAGATAAAGAGGCAATAGCTATAATGAGCAATTAAGTAGCTCTGCTGTGGGTATTAAGTGCCTGCAATTGCTTTCTGTCTCTCTCTATCTCTCTTACACACATACACATTCACAGGCAGGCACATGTATAATACGCCATTCTAGTTACAGCCAGGAAAAGTTTTCTTATCAAACTTTCTATAACCTATCTCTTCTCTATCCAAGAAACCAGAACTATATTTCTTATTAAAAAGTCCACTGTAACATGTCATCAAAGGAAAACAAGCCTGTTATACCAGCTGTCATCTAGGTGATTAAGAGCTAAAAATTTCATACTGACTTGATATCAAGGCATCATTATTTCAGTATTCCTTCAGTAGTTCTCACTTTTAGGTATTTTAGAATTGGTTCTTAGAATAGGCATAATCCTTAATTCTCTATGTCTGACACATAAACTTACTGTCTGTGGTCTCAATTCAAGCTATACGTTGGATTAATTAATGGAGGATGGAAGAAGGGGTTTTCTAATACTGATGCCTGAACATTACTCCCAGAGACTTTGCTTTAATTGGTCTTCAGTAGTGCTTCAAGGCTCAGCATTTAAAAAAAAAATTTATACCAGGCACAATGGCCTATAAGAGTTTGAGTGAAAGAAGAAGTTACGTGTCTCTCACTTTAAATCAAAAGCTAGAAATGATTTTTTAAAGTTGTAAATTATATGTCATTTATTCAGTTAAACAAAAAAGTTATCAATGTTGAGAGACATGATATTGTGGTGTTTAAGAGTGTAGGCTCTGGAAGCAGACTGGTTCTGAAGGTTGGCTTTGCCACAAAAGCTAGAAATCATTAAGCTTAGTAAGGAAGGCATGCCAAAAGCCAACATAGGCTGAAAGCTAAGCCTCTTGCATGTGGTAGCCAAATTGTAAATGCAAATGAAAAATTCTTGAAGGCCATTAAAAGTGCTACTCTAGTGAACAGACTAATGAAAAGAAAGTGAAACAGCTTCATTGCTGATGTGAATAAAGTTAGAGTGTTTTGGATAGAAGATCAAACTAGGCACAACTTTTCCTTAAGCCAAAGCCAATTCCAGAGCAAGGCCCTGACTTTCTGCAATACTATGAAGCATGAGAGAGGTGAGAAAGCTGCAGAAGAAAAATTGGAAGCTAGAAGAGGTTGGTTTATGAGGTGTAAGGAAAGAAGCCATCTCCATAACATAAAAGTTCAAGGTGAAGCAGCAAGTGCTGATGCGGAAGCTGCAGCAAGTTCTCCAGGAGATCTAGCTATGACCATTGATGAAGGTGGCCACACTAAACAATAGATTTTCAGTGTAGATGAAACAACCTTATATTGGAAGAAGATGCCATGTAGGACTTTTATAGCTAGAGAGGAGAAGTCAATGGCTGGCTTCAAAGTTTCAAAGACAGGCTGATTCCTGTTAGGGGCTAATGCAGCTGGTGACTTTAAGTTAAAGTGAATAATCATTTTGCCATTCTGAAAATTCTAGGGCCCTTAAGAATATGCTAAACCTACTCTGCCTGTGCTCTGTAACTGGAATAACAAAGCCTGTATAACAGAACAGCAGTTTACAGCATGGTTGACTGAATATTTTAAGCACACTGTTGAGACCTACTGCTCAGAAAAAAAGATTTTTTCAAAATATTACTTCTCACCAAAAATGCACCTAGTTATGCAAGATCTCTGATGGAGATGTACAAGGAGGTTAATGTCTTTATGCTTGCTACACAACATCTGTTCTGCAGCCCATGGATCAAGAAGTAATTTCAACTTTCAAGTCTTATTATTTAAAAAATACATTCCATAAGGTTCTAGTTGTCATAGATAGTGATTCCCCTGATGGATCTGGGCAAAGTAAATTGACAGCCTTCTAGAAAGGATTAATCGTTCCAGATGCCATTAAGAACATTTGTGATTCATGGCAAGAGATCAAAATATGAACGTTAACCAAGCTTTTGGAAGAAGTTGATTACAACTCTCATGAATGACTTTGAGGAATTCACGACTTTAATAGAGAAAGTAGCTGCAGATTTAATGGAAATAGCAAGATAATTAGAATTAAAGTAGAGCTCAAAGATATGACAATTGCTGCTATCTCACCATAAAACTTTAATGGATGAAGAGTTGCTCCTTATGCATGAGCAAGGAAATGGTTTCTTGAGATGGAAGCTAATGGTGAAGATGCTGTGAATATTGTTAAAATGAAAATCAAGGATTGAGAATATTACATAAACTTAGTTGATAAATCAGGGGCAGGATTTGAGAGTATTGATTCCAATGAACAAAGTTCTGCTGGAGGTAAAGTGCTATCAAATGATATAGAGAAATCATTTGTGAAAGGAAGAGTCAATCAATGAGGCAAACTTTGTTGTTGTTTTATTCAAAGAAATTGCCACGGCCACCCCAACATTCAGGAATCACCGTGCTGATAAGTTAGCAGCCATCAACATCGAAGCAAGACCCTCCACCAGGAAAAAGTTTACAACTCCTCGAGGGATCTGATGATCATTAGTATTTTTTAGCAATAAGGTACTTTTAATTAAGGTATGTACATTATTTATTTTTACATAATGCTATTGCAAACATAATAGACTACCATATAGTCTAAACATAACTTTTACATGCACCAGGAAACCAAAAAATGCATGTGACTTTAATCTATAATTTGCTTTATTGTAGTGGTCTGAAACCAAATCTGCAATATCTCCAAGGTATGCCAATATGAATAATTCATGTAACTTCATGTTAATATTAATGAGTATTAATGAATATATTAATGAGTAGTATGTCCTGCTTTGCACTGAATGATATGCTGAATATGGAGGAATATGAAAGACTATGCTTGGAGGAGAATAAGGGAAGAAAAGATTAATCACTCTCATCAGATATTTACTTGACTCTGCAGAATGTTTAGTAGGCTTAGCATTATACAGGGTTCAACCTAGGAGAGTTTGTGGGTCGTATTGTTTTTGAAAGAAAGTGAATTCATGTATTTAAGAAGATGCTTCCATAAGCCCTGGTCTACATAGACTTAAGTTAAAGTTATAAGTCTTGTTTGTAGAAACATCATTTAGGGAATGAAATTATGTCTTTAAATTTCTTTGTGATCTTCAAAGCACCTACAAGAGAGGCCCACAAACTGCTCGTGTGCAAGTTATTTATTTGATGTTATTTTTGTCAGTATGTAAGCCTTTTTCAGGAATAGTGGGCCTTGTTCTGTACAATAACCTGTATTAGAAGTTTCCAGATCTAGTTATTTGTAGAATTATGTCAATGTGAAACAATGGCAAGTACTTGGGTTGGAATTAATAAGAATTTTATTGATTCAAGGTGCTTTGCCCCAGCTGTCAAACACAGACCAGACTCCTTTGCTATTCTTCACCCTGAATTCATAAAAAATACCATCCCCATAGGACAATTTTAATTGGAAGCATATTTTACCCACATGATGCAAACTCAGGGTCACAACAGGTAACCTGAAAGATTGTTCCACCATATGTTATCCCCAGAAAATATATTCCCCAAATAGCATGATACACAAGGGGCAAAGATTATATAAGTCTTAAGATAAACTTCCCATCGAGTCAGTTTACCATAACTGCATGGTCGGGTTTCAAATGAAGGCAAGATGCAATTTAGATTCTGGTATACATTAGGAAAATGAAAATTATGTTATCCACCTGTTTGAGGGCCTGTTACTTTTAGGCTAAGCTTCACAATGTGCTTCAAGACATTCAAGGATGAGCTTAATACTTGGTCATATATTCTGAAAACCAGAAAATAGAGAGGTTTTTTTTTTTAATCATAGTAAAGTTAAATGTCTAGTACTATTAGACAAACTAGATAAACTTTAAAAGTAGTTTATTAATAACATAATTTTAGTTTTTACAAGAGATGAAAGAAATTTTAATCAACAAAAGACAATTTCCTACAGTAATGTTTACTTATAAGTATATCTGAAATACCTTTGAGTGTTGACATATACTGTATGAATTATTAAATGTAATTACTTAAATTCCAAGAGGAAATTTTAAATTATTTTAAGCCTTCAAAAATGATAACCTTCAAGGTATAAGTTTACAATTCTGATGAAAATGTTTCTAAACCTTTGCTTTATAATTTTCCTGGCATTAATAGTTATCATCAAAACTAACAAATATCTACCTTCTATTATATAGTATAAATTAATCATGATATTAGAGTTGAGGTGATTAAGTTTCCATTTTGCTTTTCTGTGTAATTCAGGATACCAAGTAAGGAGAGTACAAATGGAATGTGCTGCAAAAATGCTTCAATGCTGCCAGGCAATATTAATTTGCAAAGGTATTTGTGTAATTATTTATTTAATTCACCTCCATTTGGCCTTCAGCTCCATGAAGGCAAGGCCTTTGTCACATCCAAGTCCAACACAAGAACTGGTACATAATAGCATCCCAAAATCTGTTTTACAACTCTTCTCAGTGGTGCCATAAGAAATCACTCTGGAGAACAACACTGGGAAAGCAAGAGCAATTTCATATGTGAAAAGAGGAGGCATCTAGCAAACTGTAAAGCTGCCTAGCCAACAATCCCAGAATGGGTCAGTGATTGGCTAAGTAGGATGCCAGTGACTTAATCTAATTACTACAGTTATATTTTCATGTGTAAAAGAATGGCATCTTTTAAAAGACAAGGATAGTTATGTTTGACCTTAATTCTCCCTTTGTTACTCTGTTGTACATATAACAACTTCATGTACATAATTTTTATATTTCAAAAATCTGGTTTTGACCTCTTTGAACCATCTCAGTTGACTCCTTATTTTATTGGTTTTCTGACCACCTGATAAATGCCCCCAGGCTGTCAGTTAATCATTAGCAGCTACTTGGGCTCATGGGCAGTTGATTCCTCCAGCAGGTTTAGAAGAAAACTCACTGGCATCAAACTGAATTTTCTCAACACTGGAGTGATAATGTGGATAATTCAGCTTCTTAGTGGTTTCTTATATATTTTTTTTTTTGTCTTGTCTTGTTGTTGTTGTTGTTGTTTTTTTAAAAAACAACAGTTTCATATTTTTTTTCCCCACCCCCCTTTTCCCGAGTCAGCACCTTCAAGTGTTACCACTCCCCAAACGGTGCGCAATGCACTCATTGTGTAGGCATACCCCCATCCCCTCCCCCACCCCCCACCTCAGTCTGATGTCCAATTGGTGTCGTTCCCAGATTTGTATTTAGGTGATGATCAGGGAAACCAATTTTAAAAATGCATTCCCTTCTTTATCCCAGAAGAGGTTATGAAACATGTGCAGCACAATAAATAGGAGTAGAGACTGGATTTAGAGCAGAAAAATCCAGTTCCAATCTCAACTCTGTTTCTTACCAACTGTATAACTTTGACAAATTTCTTAATCTTTCTAAACTCATTATTGTTCATCTATAAAATGAAGAAAAACCTAGTATATATCACACATAACTTTGATTAGTATTAAATATATATTTAATATAATATAATTTAAATAATATGTTTATTTAAGTAAATAAATATACTTAAATAATGTAACCTATTTTGTTTGACTGTACTGTTACCCCCAACATACCCTGGGCTTCTCAGGGGGAAGAGTACAATCCCCTGCCTTATGCATTTAGACAGCCATATGACTTCCTTTGGCCAATGACGTGTGAGTAGGAATACATGTGTTACTCCTAAATGGAAGTTTTAAGATGAAACATGTGCTTTGTCAGAATCTTTAATTTCCCTCTGGTAATATTCCCGAAAAAAATTGCTTTGTCAGTCTGGGCCTCCCAGTGAAGGCAATGAAACCGTCAGAGCTTACTTGTAGTGAGAGCAAGAAATAAACTTTTGTTATTATAATCCATTGGCATTTCATGATTGCTTGCTATTGTAGAATATCCCAACCTGTAATATTTGATACACCTATTACTAGTATTATTACTATAAATAATGGTGATAATAAAGGCAAATACAGATACTAAAAAATAAAAATATCAAATATGTTTTTAAAGGTTAGGTGCAAATGGAATTCTGAGATTTCTAGAAATTATTTCATAAAGGAGAACATACTTAGGTACTAGATTCAGTGTCCATAGTATACAAATAAATCATTCACTAAAGGGAATCAAACTATTTTTAGTTCAGAAATGTTAGAGAGCTGTGTCCCATGGCTCTTAACAAAACGGAATATATTTGACCAGCAAGTGGAATCCATTGTGAGGACATTATTTGATTTGGGGTCTGCTATGATGAATCTGTGACAATGATAATGGAAATGACTTGCAAAACAAAAATGAAGTGACTATAGTCATATGAGGTCTACAAAAGCGTCGTCTTACAGTTGGTTTTATATTTGAGGTTCTCTCTGCCATAATAAGAATGCTCTTGTCTTCTACCTACAATAGAGATAAGATAATATAGGAGATGAAAAGTGAGGGAAGGAAGTCCAATTTTTTATACCCTGTAGCACCCTGTTTTGCTTTTCTTTTTTTCTTTCTCTCTTCTTCCCACTCCTCATTTCTTTTACTTGAACTCGCTTTTGGTTGAGCCATTGTGTGTATGTTATAGGAAAATAATGGAAAATCTTAAACCACTGATTTTCTTTTCAGTTTCTTAAAATTATGATGTTCTCCAGCTCCAAAACCAGTGAAGCAACAGTATTCATTACTCCTGGGACAGGTTGGGTACAGTCCTAGAACAAAGAAGTCATTGTTCAGTTTGAACTTAAAAGCTAGTCTTTTCAAGCACATAAAAAAACAACAGCATTGAAAGCCAGGCTTTGTTAAGGGTGAGAGAGCCATGTTTTCTAAATTTTAAAAACTTCCTTGTACATATCACAGTCCTACTCTGGCAGACTTGAGTAGTAAAGCTGTACTAAAAGTCATAGTGTAAAAACTGTGGAGGATCTGCTGCAAGAAAAGTCCGCATGAAATAGGAACTTTCGACCTTGGAGAAATAGCAGGAAAGCAGAGGCAGGAGGTCCAGCTCTGGCACCCTGTCCCAAGCCTTTCCCAACAACTACTTCCCCTCCCCAATCACCATCCCACCTCATCCCTGGTTGACTCCATGGTTTGGGGCCAAGGCAAAAAAGAGGAACAATGCTCACACCTACAAAAATTTGGGGAAAATTCCAGTATAAGAGGGACTTTCTTACATCTTGCCCCTTAGCAAAGCTGTGCATTGGTTGTATTACCAAATCCACATGGTACTGGGACGCCAACAGGAAAGAAGCCATGGCTGAGGATGGGGTTCGGTGAGCAAAGCAGAACAGGCCTTTGGCCTCATGAAAGCATAGAGGGGGAAAGAATGTAATCAAATAAGCACACATGTGATCACACATGTAATAATTATTTAAAAAATGAAAGGTACATGGTGCTATAAGAGAGGCTGCTAAACTAGTCACAGAGGCCAGTGACAACTTCCTCAAGAAAGTGACCATCTGATCTCTGAATGATGTGTGGGAATTACCTTTTAAAAGAGGGGAGGAAGGAGAATTCCAGATGGATGGTACAGCTATTAGGAAGGTTTATGTGTTAGAAGAAGCATATCAGCTGTAGGAAATCAAAACAAGGCCTTGATGCTAGAACCCAGAGAGTGAGTGAATTTAGACTGGGGAAGGTAGGTCGGGGTGATCATATAGGGACTGCTAGTAATAACAACAATAATAGCTAACATTTATTGAGCTCTTACTACATGCCAACACTGTCCTATGCATTTTATATTTACCAAGTAACTCAATATTCTTTATGAAGGAGGTTCTATATTATTCTATTATTATAGATAAGCAACTAAGGCACAGAGAGTTTAAGTAACTTGTTCCAAATCACCCAGCTAATCATCACGGAATGATTAACTTCAACCCCAGGAAGCCTTGCTCTGGGGTTGTGATTTCAATCACTAAATTATACTAATTATAGCTTTAGGGCTATGGTAAGTAATTTACTCTGTAGCCTGCAAGCTCAGAGGAGCTAGGGACTCATTTTAAGTAATTGGTGGACAGGTAGAGAGTAAAATGGTAAAATTGGAGGGACAAGCATGTATATGGGCAGATAAATTAGGGGGCTATTGCATTCCTCTAAACAAGAAATGATAGAAACATGACCCCAGTTCTTATTTTAACTAAAACTTTTTTTCTTGTAGAAACAAGTACCTATCACCAGGTCAGAAGTACATTCCACCCCCCTCCCCGACACCATGTGGTAGCAGGTTTTAGAAATACTTAGTAAACTAAGCATATAAATACCTTCTTGTACTTTAATTGCATATTTTGTTATAGCCAACCACAGGACATCAGGGAATCAGATCATTGTTCACCCATTTCTATTTCCTTTTGAAATAGGATTTTTTTAGCATATTATGGGGGTACAAAAGTTTAGGTTATGTATATTGCCCATGCTCCCCCCCCACCCCGAGTCAGAGCTTCAAGCGTGTCCATTCCCCGGACAGTGTGCATTGCACTCATTGCGTAGGAAATAGGATTTTATATTTATGTTTGAGTATCCCTGGCAGATTTCCTCTTGGTACTAGGAATAGTACTTTATATCAAATAATTGCACAATACCTACAAAGTCACAATTTGCAGCGGTTTAGGACACTGCTTGTTTCTCCTCCTTCCTTGAAAATTCCCTTTCTCCTCCTTATAGGGGAGGAACAATTCATATTTAATCTTTACAGATAGGGGCAAGACTGGCCACTCTGAGGTCTTCAGATGGCCATAACATTTTCAACTGGCATGACATCAGTCATTCCAAGATCTTCATTCTCTATATGCATGGTGATTTCCAGGACAAATCCAAGAGACACTCACATGCTATCAGAAGTCCCAGCTTTCCAGATCATACATTGTTTTGTGCTTGCTTATTTCCTCACTCTTTGTTTCCTAATAGGTTCCTGTCTTCCATTCTTCTCTGTCCTTCTAGATCCTTCCATTGGGCTCTAGGAATTCACTCTTGGCCAGCGGCAAACTCTTTAACCTCCTCATGTTGTTATACTTTCTCCTTGCCCCCATTCAATTATTCTGTATCATGGGCTGAATGTTAGAATCAACCCTTGAGAGACTAAAGAAAAAAGTGCCCTGAATCATGACACATGCATTGAATCAAAACTGTCAAGAGGTATGGGCACCAGTTAATCTAAAATTGTCTCTGGTTATTACAATGGGCATACAGGGTTGGGAGCCACTAGATCAATGGTTCTCAAAGTTTGACCTTTGGACCAGCAGTGTCAGCATCATGTGGAAACTGTTAGAAATGCAAATTCTCACCCCACCCCAGACCAATTAATTCAGAAACTCTGCAGGTGGATCCCAGGATACTGTTTAACAAGCCCTCCAGGTGATTCTAATGAGGACTGAAGTTTAGAACCTCGGCACTGGGCCAACAGCAACCTGACTGGTGTCTGTAGACTTCACCCCATAGTCCCGTCAATTTTAGGCACTTTCCTCCCACAGCTCATGTACTTCAGGACCTGCAGGTAGGTTTTACATTCTCCTTGATTCCCTTTCTACGTCTGAAATGTTTCTCCTTTTTGCTGCTTTAAAATACTCAAAATCTTTGAAGAGAATTCATCAAACTTGGCTGCCCATTATTTTTTTTCATTTATCACCTACTTTGTCTACTATGCTTTCTATAAATCCCTGTTGTGATTGCAGTGCCTTGGCTCACTTTTTCTCCCTTCTTTCTTTCTACTTTCCTTCTGTCTATTTTCTCTCTCTCTCTTTTTTTTTTTTTTTTTTCTTTTTTTTGAGACAAGGTCTTGCTCTGTTGCCCAGGTTGGAGTAGTATAGTGGAATGATCATAGCTCACTGCAGCCTCAAACTTCTGGGCTCAAGAGATCCTTCCACCTCGGCCTTCAGAGTAGTGGGGTCTATAGGCATGCACCGTCATGCCCAACTAATTCTTTTAATTTTTTTTATTTTTAGAGATGGGGTCTTACTAAGTTTCCCAGGCTGGTCTTGAACTTTTGGCCTCAAGCAATCCTCCCACCTCAGCCTTCCAAAGTGCTGGGATTACAGGTGGCAGCCATTGTGCCAGGCCCAGCGCATCATGGGTTGATATGTGCATACATGGTGGAAAGGGTAAATCATACTATTTAACATACACGTTACCTCACTTTTTTTTTTTTGTGGTGAGAACACATGAAGTCTACTCTCAACTATTTTCAAGTATTCAATATGTTGTTATTAACTGTAGTCACCATGATTTAAAATAAATCTCTTGAACTTATTGCCCCTAACTGAAATTTTGTGTCCTCTGACCAACATCTCCCCAATTCCCCCAACTCCTAGCTTCTGGCAACCACCATTTTACTCTGTTTTCTATGAATTTATCTACTTATTTTTACACCCCACATATATAAGTGAGATTATGCAGTATTTATCTTTCTGTGCTTGGCTTATCACCATTCTTATCATCCATAGTGCCTTGAATATCCCTGTAGGGTGACTAACTAATACCCTGATCTCTTAGTTTTTGTCCATCTCATTTACATGTAATCTTCTCCTCTTAAGTCACCTTCAACTCAGGCTACCATTCTAACAGTCCTACTAAAACTTCTGAAATAGGTTTCAGCCCCCTCCCATTCTTCTGGCTCTCCTAAACCAGCATTTTCCTGCCAAGAACTCTTGATTTCCAGTGAGACCACTATGCTTTGACCCAAGTATCTTTCACTGTACATGATTTCCATCTTTATGCTTAAGTTCAACAAAGTATGCACAGCTATGTAGAAATATGATTGGACAAAAAGGGTGTGATTTAATGCTAACAGGCTGAGTGGTGGAACCCAGCAAGGCCTGTCTGTCTAGATTCTTCTTGACCTCTCTGAGTGTGCATTCCTTCCTCTGAGTTTGGGGCAGAGCTCTTTCTGGGATGGGGGTGTTACAGTCAAACAACGTAGGTCAGATAATTACTTTATGGACAGTTATTACATAGAATAATTTTAGGTTTTATGGCTGGCTTTGGGGCAGAGGTGGGTTCTGGCTTTTATGACCCACCTTGAGGAAGAGGGATTCTGTAATGGTTTCTATGACTAGCTTCAGGGAAGAATGGGACTGAGGGGCAGGAGGACAAGGGAATGTCAGGGAGGAACTTTTGCTTCTGAGGCTTTCATTTTGGGGTATTGTTTTCTGAGCCCCTTCACTACTCTTAACACTCATTCTTGCTGTGATCCTTACAGTCTCAACTCCCTGCAAATATCTGATCCCAAGTTCCCATCCATTCTACCGGGGAAATATTTAGGAGCTGTATTCCATTCTCTTGTATCACTACTAATTCTTCTTTTCACATCACTCTGTCACTCTAGTCTACTCATTTCTTCATAGCATCTATCACTGTAAAAAAATTACCTTGTTTACTTCTTCGTTTTTCAAATTTCCAAGAGGATTTTATTCAGAATTGTATCTCCATGTTCTCGTACCATGGCTGGCACATAGTATATGCTCAAATAAGTTTTGCACAAATGAATTGGTCTGGGCTTTCGATATGCATTACCTAACCTTTGCCAGACATTTTAAAGCAGTCTCTTCAACATCAGTTTTAGCCCTCTCCAGTCCACCACTTACGTGTCTGCTAATGCACCTTTTTTCAATTCAAAAATTTGATACTACCAGTTCCCTGTTTAAAATTATCTTGGGCACTTTGTAGCCTTCTAAATGTAGCGGTTCATTTATTGAACCATTAGTTGTTAAACATACACTATGTGCTAAGGAATGGTAAGCAGAGATGAGCTTATAATTTACAGAGACTCAATCGGGATGTTTACAATTTGCAGAGAAGAACAGTAAATGAGGAAGCCACGACAGTGAGTTGTAGTATCTAAGATAGGGGAACACTGGGCACCAGGAGAGCACTGAGCAAGGGTGCCTGACCCTGGTCAGGGAAGGAAATGTTAAGAAAGGCTTCCAGAGTAAAAGATGAGGGTGAAGATGGGGACCGTGTCCTGAGTGCACCGACAACCCGCATTTACAGGGTTGTCTCCTTAGCCCAGTATTTAAGGACCCTTAGTGTCTCTGTCCTGATTTTTGTCAGCTTTATCTTCTGCGTTTTCTCAATTTGAACTCCCTGCTCTAGAAACAGGTGACTATTTAGAGTTCCCTAAATGCTCGATGCTGCTTCCATCTGCAGTTCTGCTTACTCATTCTTGCTGTCCTAGGAGATAAGATTCTGTTTTCATCTATTTTACACTCTGCCCTCTCCTTTTCTGCTCAACACAAACCTATTTCTAAAAGCAACTTGACTTCCTTCGTCAGTTTTCCAGAGAATGGTTTGCATTTTCCCAGAAATGACCGAGTCTACATTAAATGGCAGCGATTTCGAGCTGGAAATCCCTACGTTCTCTTCCCGTTAATTCTCTTCACAGCCACTGAAATATGTAGACCTCCTTGAGGGACGTCTGTGACTCATCAAATTATTCTTCCTTGTTTTAAAAGATAAAGGATGGCTTTTCAATTACTCTGAGTAAACACAGCCAAATGTTAACTACAAATTTAATTTAATACAGACAATTTAATACAGACAAAATGTAGTGAACAGCAGTAGAAATGAGACCAAACAAGCAGAAAATATTTGACCTTTAATTGCGAGTATGTGACTAATTATTAGCACAGTATCAGATTATTGAATATTTGTGTCTCTGTGCCACTATAGAGAATACAGCCTCGTGGTTATTCTGAGCAATGTGTACCAGTGTGATTGTAGACAACTGAAAAACACACAGGTCTCAAAAACTTAACTAATAAGCATCTTTTCTACCATTTTCTAATCATAGTTATACTTTGATGTCAAATCAGGCCAAAAGTCACAGTATAGAAACTAAAAGTAACAATTATGCTGTTACTGTATTATTGCAGAAGTTCATAATAATTATCATAGAAAAATTAAATTCATAAATAAAATATATCATTATTGAAATGCACATTAACTTTTTTCAGCCAATGTAGTTGCTTTCCATCTTTATGGGAATTAAATGAAGTTCAAGTAAAATTCAACACTATTCAAATTATAAAAATTCAAGACATCACTTCTGATTTTTAAGGCTCATGATCTAACCAAATATATTTAAGAACTTAAAGTCAATGCTAATGCTTAAACTAGTCATTTGAAAATAGATGAGAATATACAAATAAATATACTGTATATTTTTATTAACATTTCCTTTTTGTCAAGTTAATGGAAATTTATAAAATTAATCAAGAAAAAACCCTGCTAACTCTACAATGTCATATTATGATTGCAACTAATTAATATTACACAAATTCATATTTATTATGAGAGTAAATCATGTAAAATGTAACTTGGCATAACACTTTTTGCCTTCGAGGGAAACATTAATTCTGTACCAATGTTGTAAAATATACCAAAGTGTATTCTTAAGAAAAAATAAATCTAACATTATCATGCCATATTATGATACCTTACATTATTATGCTTAATGATCCAATATTATTAAATCCATCTTAACATTTTCCTTCTTCATGAGGGATAGGATACTCTGTTGACTGGCTGCAAAGACTTGTTTTAAAGAAAGTGATTGTTAATGATCTTCAGCTCTTAATGAATCACAAGTCCTCCATGTATTTGGATTGGTGAAGGATCTCTTGTTTGACTTGATATTCTGGAGGTTCTATATAAAAGTAGAAGTAAAAGTTAACGATATGCCAATTTAAGGATTTTACAACTGTGCTGGTGAATGTTTATATTTTTGGATGAAGCCTGTGCCCAAAGGGAAAAAAAATAATCAAGTTCATGAATGTAAAGTTCCAATAGTAAAATATTCTATAGTCTTTCTAAAGAGTGTCATGCATTTAACTGTGATTTCCAAGTAATCATTAAAAGAAAAAAAAAAGTCCTTTCTTTTCTCAAACACGTGAGTTATTAATTATTTGTTTCTCTGAAAACTTCTTTGAAGATTTAGGGCTGTTGGCATTTAGCATAACGTGAAACAAATGCAAATATCTTAATCTTTACTGAAGATGAAATTCACATAGATTAAACCTGACCACTAAGTCAATAAACAATGCCGCAATGGCAATCAGCCTCCTTTCATTAGGGAGCATTATTTATGTGTAGAAGAGAGGTAACACAGGTTTTGTTGTGGATGATGCTTTTGTTTTGTTTTGTTCTTTCCATGATGGCTTTGACTTCTGTCATTTCCCTAATCCTAGGTCTGGAACTTTCAGATTACACATCATGATCAATTTTAAATTGCATGGAAAATAATTTGTAAGTAGGTGTAATGTACTTATTAACATGAATAATTTGCTTTAAAATACATATTAGAAAAAGTTCAAGATTTTTGTTTATAGTGGTAACACTCCTGCCGCCGTTCAGAAAAGGGATATGCCTTCTATGTAGGCAAGAATGGAGGTAGAGTTACAGCTGATATGTAGGGAATTAGGAATAGCATACACCTTATTTAAACCTACAGCACCAAGTAATCTGGAAAACCTCATGGGCCCAACGGACAGATGTAAACTTTATACATTATATATGTGGCTAAGAAGTAAAGATTGAGATTAAAGTAAGATTTTTGCTAGGCCAGAAGACCATCTGTGTTTCTCTGAAACAATATGTTTGTCATGGAATATCTAGGCAGGCACAGTAACTAATGAGTGCTCTCAAATATTTTAAACCAAACAAAGAAAAGTTTAATAAATTCCAAATGCTATTTTTTCCCCTTAGAAAGGGACTCTAATTATTTGGCCTTCAAATATTATCTTGGAAACCACGGAATATCTTCTCATACAAATATAACTTTTAAGGCCTTGGAGAAAAGCAGTTTGTTTTGGTACTGGTTTTGGTTAACATCAAATTAAATGTTCAGAGGGGTTGGATCCAACAAGTGGATACCTTTTGTTTAGCTGGCATTGCATTAAAACTAGATAAATTTGAGTGTCCTTAGGCAGAGCATATACACTCATCATGTACCCGACCCCTTGGTATGGCCATATACCTCCCAAGCTCAGTCTTTAGTTCTATTTGACTGGTTGTCAAGGTCTTTAAGTCTGAGATTTTTGGAGGAGCAGTATGTGTTCATGCATTGCATCGTGGACTGAGTCAGTCTTCCTCTAGGTGTCAGAAGTCATGAAATAAGAGAAACATCTGCTTCTGCTCTTCTGTAGGCCCAATATTGCTGAAAAATGCAGTTTATAAGTGTGTACATATGCATGTATACATACTTGTATATTTCTTCATTAACATATAGGATACTCAAATTATACACTTATGTAAAATGAATAAGCAAATGAACATGATTGATGTTTAAATATGATGTTAATTTTTTTAAGTTAAAGGTAAGCCAGTGCGTACTGTTTTACATCTACTTGTAAATGTTGAATAAGTGGAAAAATTTTATACCCTAGACACTTAGAAGTCTAGAGATTGATGTGCCTCTAAGGTTAAAGTCTCACGTGCCTGCTGGAGCATTACTACATTCCAGCAATGAAGGCAGCCGAGAAGGTTTGGAAAGAGTAAATTAATGGCAGGTAATGGTGATGTCTTTCAGTGGGTACCCTTTAAGGCCTTCTTAAATGTCTCTTTCAATAATTGTATACTAAAACATGAATAAAATCCATTAGCATATAAGAAATTAGAGTGAAGACTAAATCTTCAGGTAAATATAAATGTATGAAGTGTACAATAGGTTGGTTATGTAAGCTTTTCAATCCTGCAAATGATTTGAATAAGGAACACAGCAAAGTTCAGTTTGGACTTTGTAGGAAATGCAGGGGAAATGATTGATAACAGTTTAATGGGAGGGAACATGCAATGCATATGTGCTTGTAAAATGCAACATAAAAAACCTCCTATGATCACATTTCCCTTACGTAGGAAGACTGAGAGTAACAGTGTCACAGACTTATGCCACATAAAAGGTGATTTAGTATGCCTTAGAGAAGCTTTCATTCTCAGGCCCTTGGTAAGCCCAGCCATTGTGAAACGTGCTTCACCAGCGCTCAGATTCCCCTCCAGCCCTTCCCCTATGAGCTGTGTTCAGTTACCTCAGTTTGACCATAACCAACAGAAGGATTCCACAGGTGACTGTCATGCACATGACAGCATAGATTACTTCTCCTAGGAACAAAAGATTAAGAGAAGAAGTCACTGGAGTTTTAGAGGGAATCAATAATAAAAATATTATAAAGTCTTTGATTTTTAACTGACCATTGAAGGGGGAATGAAATCCAGTTAATGTGATTTCCCTTGCATGTTTTCTTTTATACAATGCAATGCCTTTGACATTAGACAGGGTTGGATAATCTGAAAGAAAATAATAAGAATGAGATTAAAGTATTTAAATATTATGCATTACTTTTATTCCCTGGGTTGTAACTTGTTTTGTATTATAAGTCAGCAAATTATTTCTATGACATTGTTTTAATAAATTTGATAGATTTAGGTGAAAGCGGGAACACAAATTTTAACAGCTTGTTTTTCCACTTTATTTATTTATTTATTTATTTTTTGAGACAGAGTCTCACTCTCTTGCCCCCACTAGAGTGCCATGGCGTCAGCCTAGCTCATAGCAACCTCAAACTCCTGGGCTCAAGCGATCCTCCTGCCTCAGCCTCCCGAGTAGCTGGGACTACAGGCATGTGCCACCATGCCTGGCTAATTTTTAGATATATATAATTTTAGTTTTCCAGCTAATTTCTTTCTATTTTTAGTAGAGACGGGAGTCTCGCTCTTGCTCAGGCTGGTCTCAAACTCCTCATCTCAAATGATCCACCCATCTCAGCCTCCCAGAGTGTTAGAATTACAGGCATGAGCCATGTTTTTCCACTTTAAATCAGGTAATTTCCCTATAGAAACTTCTTCCCTGCAAACCATGATTATAAAAAAGATTACATTTTATAAGATAACTCATATCTTATATATAGACTTGGAAAATAAAAGAAAGTCATTTTAGGGCACCCACTGGACTATTTAAAAAGATCCTTTTTTTGTAAGAGTGATTGTTTTAATGTGCTTTTAAGGATCTCATTTCCCTAATACTCATGGTATATATGGGTCCTCTAAAGGAGAGTCCCTAAACCAAATACTCTGTGTACCTCTTCACTGGAATAACTAGCTTTGCTTATTTCCCGTGTCCCCCGTCCTCTTCCCCCATCCCCCACCTTAACTAGTTCACTTTCTACTGTTGTTACCTATATTTGCCCCACTACAGAGCTACTCCTGGTCACTCTGAGGTCCTCGTCTTCTTGTACATGTTTCTGAGAAATACACTCCCACCAATTCCAGCAGGTTCACGACTCTAGACAACATGCTTCATATGGCCAGGTTTTAAAAAGGAATCTTTCCCCTTGAGGACATGGTCTTTTTTCTGGCTTTCCCAATTTAAAGACAAAAAGATGCAATAATTAAAATTAATTGATAGACTTATTTTAGGGGATTTTTATTGGTAACTTTAAAGTGAAATCATCCCTAATTTTGACTTAATTTGACACAAATATGAATGTCAAACATACCAATCATCTAATAACAATTTTTTTGATGATGAAGATTAAGGTCAGCTTTGAAGCATTAAAAGAAAAAAAAAAGGGAAAATGAAGTAAAGCCTCCACTTAAGAAAGGCTTTCCTGTCCTTTGTTATAGATGTTTCATGTATTTTGAGACCTAGATATCTATTCATGAGAAGACAGTTGTTTATAGAAATCAGTGTGTCAAATAGTGGGATGTTATATCTGATGATAACAGGCTCTGAGCAGAAAGGAAGGGAGATGAGAAGATATGTAGTCATACATCACTTAATGTGGGGTATGTGCTGAGAAATGCATAGTTAGGCAATTGGGTTTTTGTGTGAACATTATCGTGTGTACTTATATAAACCTAGATGGTATAGCCTACCATACATCTAGGCTATATGGTATATCCTACTTCTCCTGGGTTACAGACCTGTATAGAATGTTAGTTACTGTATTGAATTCTGTAGGCAGTTGTAACACAATAGTAAGTATTTGTATATCTAAATATAGAAAAGGTACAGCAAAGAATATGGTATTATAATCTTATTGGGCCACTGTTGTATGTGTGGTCTGTCGTTGATAGAAATGTCCTTATGTGGTGCATGACTGTATTACCAAAGGTTGCATTCAATCATATCTCCACACAGGGCTGCTGCTGTTCAGAAGACAGCTCCTTGGAAGCCAAAATTTTTTAGGTCTATGTTAGGAATAATCAGTAAACTGATAGACTGGAGTTTCACTAATAAAACTCTCAGGGTGGGTCAGGAAGAAGCAACCCAATACAAGACTAGAAAAGTAACCGAGGAGGATTTTGTCATTAGAAAACTCATTCTCAAGGATTTTGAACTCTAAAACAAGGCATTTTTAGTTAAAGAAGTTTTAGTCCACAACTTGCCCACTGGTTTAGCATTTATTTAGGAAACCTCCCCTTCTTAGGAACTGAAAATCAACCTCTGCGGAATGTAAAAGTAGTAGAGGTAGAGCTTGTGAAATTTTTTTTAACTTTTGTGATTATAAAATAAATTTTGTTATGCACTATAAAGATGGTATGGAAAAATTGAGCAATTCCAATATTATTGTTTTTTGTAATTGCAGTCCTTTTGGGAAGAATTAACTTTAATCAAATTAAGCATACAGATTTTTAATGAAAAAAAATGATCACAATGAAATTTTATATTTAAATCAATTGAGAATAGGAAGAGTAAATGGTTTTTCTTCTTTTAAAATTGCCTAAATGTAATTGTATATGAAATACATTAGCTGATTAATTATTCAAATGATGCCATGGTTTTCCTTTATGAAATTCTATCCCTAAGTACATTTGGTCTAGTTAGGTATCACAATTCATCTTTGCATTAAAAAAGTATTATTTTGACGAATTAGGCTATCTTTTACACATGTAACTGCCTCGAGTAATTGTTAAACATTCACCTAGCAAAGTTTAGAAAGAATCTGCTCATTCACTAAATTTCACTCACATGGAACTCACTAACAAAATTATAATAGATCAATGACAGAAATGCTAGCTAATGATCCCAGTGAAAATTTAAATGCGTCTAGCAATCACTCCACAATCTTAAATATTGCACCCTAGGAGGATACCGAATATCAGTTAGAGAGATTAATGTTACTGAGGGTTTCTTGGCTACTGAAGCCCACTGGAGTTTCTTCCCCACCTTTTATAAACAGTGAGGTTTATAGTGTTTTATAACCATGAAATTAAAGTAGGCAGAGTTGATAACTAACCTCAGTCCCACACCATCTGCTATATTTATAGATAAACACTGTCAGTGACTTGTTTATCTTAACTTGTACCCTGGAGGAATTAAATGCTATTATGAACTGTATTGTAAAATCCCTGTACATTTGATGGGAAATCAAGATTAATTTCAACCTTGCATTAGGAACAATTTAAATAGTGTTCTCTCCAAATGAGCTGCATAGTTATGATTTCTATTTTTTTGTCGCCAAAATTCTTATGCAATATTGGCTGAGAACTGATGGGGACTGAAAACTGCTTTGTATAATTTATATGAAATGGTAAATGTATTGTAAAAGATGTAGTAGATCAAAGACAAAACAATGATTTAAAAACAAATGTCAGAATATTTGAAATAGAAATTAAACATATTACAGACTGTAAATTTGTAAACATTTATTTCATTTTAATTAAAACATAATTTAGAAGAGACAATTAGGGGGAAAAAAACTGCTTGTATCTAGAATGAGGTTAGTAGGAAAAAAAGGTCCCAAAATTGAACAGTAATTTCTACCTTGAATTATATTATTACAAGCACTAGTGAGCTTATAATAAGAAGAGAAATATGCAATAAGAATGCAGATAATTTGCATTGTATTTTATAAATTTCATAACTGTGTTTCATATATGGAGGTTTTTAATGTACAGAATGTTTTTAATGAAAAAATGTTTGTGACAGTACCATTGACTGTATGGATAAGTTTCTGATGTCTTCATTTGAAACTGAATAATTCACTAATTACTACTCTTTAAAAATGCATAAAATTTTACCTGGCTAGCTTATATAATGTTTTCATGGGCTGATTGAAAACACCAGGGGAGAGAGAGATAGGAAAGGATACCTTTAGGAGAGTCTTCATGGTTATTTGAAATGATGAGATAATCCAGAAAGTTGTATCAGTTATTGAGATTTGAAATGGAAAAAATATATATATAATTGCAGTAACTCTTTCCTACACATAAATTTCTAAATCTGCAGGGGAAAGCTGACTATAAATGTATGAAATGTATTTTTAATTCTCCTTAGTAACCTTCTTGAGAATGAACACCAAGTCTATCTAATGTATAATATAGTAAGGCTATCACAATGCCATGCTCATGCAATTATCCAATGGACAAACAGTATGTATTAGCAACTTTCACATTTGAAATAGTACATTTGTCACTGTGTAGTGTACAGTTATATACTGTTTAGTTCTTTCTTATCTTTAACTGACATTAGTCGAGTATCTTCACATAAATCACATATATTTCACCATTTCTTAAAATGTAAATTCAGCAGGCCAGCTGAAGGGTGTATGGTCACCTAGTCAATAAGCATTTGTTAAGCAATTATTTTGCCTGGAGATTAATTCTAACAGTCAAGTTTGTTTACTGATGGACAAAAAGTAATCATCTTGGTCATTGGATTAGAGATATCGAAGAAGAACAAAGAACTTTGAGAATTTCTCTGAGCCTTGGCTTTTGTATTTATAAAATGAGACCAGTAATACCTATGTATGCAAGATTGTTTTGAGGATTAAAACTACTATTAAACTAATATTAGGCTAATAGAGCTCTTGGAGGCCTCCATGAGAAAGAATGCACAATTATAATGAGAATGGAAGGGAAAACAAGGAAAAGAGAAGGATTCCTTTCTTATTATTTTTCACTCTCTTCCCTCCCTGCCCCCCCTTCCTTTCTCTCTTCTTTCTTTATCTTTCTTTAACAAGTATTTAGTGAGCATTTACTATTGACTGGCATGGGAGATGAAAATGTGATGCACATGTGCTTTTTCAATATTGTTAAATGTGGTAAAAGGATACACCATATTTGCTGCCTTTGCAATCACCACTCAGTGATTGAGATGATGGCTGAGGAACCATCCTATTACCTCTAGTTCCTGTCCCTTTCTCAGTAATACATTTTCTAGCTACCTTGAGAGAATCCCACACTACTCCATTAAAGTGTCAATATCATAGCTACCTTTGGTGACTATCCTTCATTATCCAGCTGTCCTGAAAGAGTTGTCTACATAACCATCTCCCTTCCCCACCTCATTTCACTTTACAACCCTTCCAAACAGGTTTTTGCTCCACTATTCCATTGAAATTGTTCTTTCAGGGTCACCTAAGGCCTAATTGGCTATTTTAATTATTCTTCCTTATTGGTTCCTCCTGCTGTCCTCAATTTCTAAACGGTGGAGTCTTACAAGATTCAGTCTTGCCCCTCCCCTTTAATAAGAAGAAGTCTAATAATCTCACCAAGTGAACTCAATTTTGCAATGATTTTAAGTGAACTACAGATTTATATCCAACTGCCTTCCTGATATCTTCACTTATATATCTTATAGCCATAGCAAATTAAACAAGTCCTAAACTAAATTTAGGCTTCCTCTTATTAAACTAATTTGTCTCACTATTTCTCATCTCAGTAAATGATACAGCCTATCCATATCATTCAGATAATCTGGAAATTATCCTTGAATTTTCCCCTTCTTTCCATCACGTATCCCATTAGCCAATTAGTCCTGTTGATTTTACCTAAACAGATATTTTAATTCTATTCTTCTTCATTGTCATCTCCACTGAACTAGCTGAAGCCATTATCATGTTCCATTGGACCTTCTCCAACAAATAACCCAATATCCTCAACATTTTTCCTATTTTCACTCCTGCCAGTTTCCAATCAAAAGCAATCAGGGTGACCTATTAAAAATGCAAATCATACCTCACCTACTTAAAATCTTTATATGTCCTCCCACTGAACTTAAGTGGAAACCTAAAGACTATGTAATGTCTAGAAAGTCCTGCATGATCTAAGCCCTGCCAATCTCTTCAATATGTGTCCTCTTGTCTCTGCTCATTTTATTCCAGCCACCAAGAGCCTTCTTCCCTCCTTCCTTCCCTCCCTTCCTTCCTTCCTTCCTTTTAGTTTCTCAAACACACTAAGTATTTTCTTTATTGCTGGAGCTCTTGGCACTTGCCATTGCCTCCTTCTGGAGCAGACTCCTTCTTTTCCTTCAGGCGCCTGCCTAAAGACCATCTCCATGGAAAGATCTTCCCAGGTTATTTTACTGAAGTAGAACCATCTGTCATTTTCTATTTCAGAAATCTGATTTCAGGAAGACACAGTAAATTCAAAGTTTTTTTAGAAAAAGTAGAGTTTTCTAAACTGTATGTCATAGAACACTATTCTGTAGAATACTTTTATGCATTAGGCAAATAAAAGATCCTATAAGTAAATGACTTTGGACAAAATAAATGATATGTATTTTTGCTGCAAGTGCTTTCTGGTTTTATGATATAGTTGAGTAGCACCATTATCTAAATTTTTTTTTTCTCCAGGGGATATGTCTGAGAATCCGTGAAAAATAATTTGGAAAATACGGGTATATGTGATGAAATGACAAGCATTTATATATTTTGGGCAGACATAAAATGTTTATTGAAGATCTTTATTTTTGCTTAGTCAATGGACTAAGAAGAGAACAACACACTGACAATACTGTGTTTCCATGAATGTAAGCACTAATTTATAATCCTAAACACATACATGCAAGTACCAGGCATCACGATTCCTCTTGTTCTCTATTTCTGGAAGCCGAGCAAATTTTTCACTCTGTGGTTTGAGAGATGCCTGACCTTTCAAATGTTTTTCCTATTGCCCCTTAGGGAGGTTGGTGTGATGCAACATTAGTCTCACTTTCCCCGCCAGTTAATCTGACATTCTTCAATTTCTCAGCATGTACCCATGGGATATGGAGAATTTTGAGTCTGCTGTCTACTTAGGAGACCTCTTCCAGCAGAACCAAAATGAGTTCATGGATAATTTATTTCCAGTCACCTATAAATATCCACAAGATCATGTGATAGAAACTAGCATATCTGGACCCATGTACAGATTGTCCAGTTAAGTAGTGGCTTTCTACTTCAAAGCTAGTACCATCACAGTCGACATGGCACTATAGTCTTGGGTTGATGCATGGCCCTGATCTCAGGAAGTTCTCAATCCAGTTCCCAGGTAGGGGAAAAATGTGAATAAAGTGAGGTAGAATGATCAAAGAACAATCAGTAGAAAAATATACATCTGGGGAATGGTGAAAAATAAAACTAATTTGCACTCTGGGTGTCCTTGGAAATCTGATAAAGGAGCTTAGATGTGAGAAGTATGAAAGCAGGAACAATGGAGAACAATGGATGTCTTTGGCACACAGAAATGACATAATTAAGGCAGAGTTTAAAAATTAGTCATGGTGTGTAGGATGTTTCGTTGGGTGAAATCTAACCAGGAAGCTACAGCAGAAGTTTAGCCATGAGAAGATAAAAACTGAAAATAGGCGGTAAAAGCTGGAGTAGAGAAGAAAGAATGTGTAAGGATATATTTAAAACAAAGAGATTTTAGTTGGAAATCAGAATGACGCAGAATGATAGCAGCACAAGTGTTAGAATCAGATATGAATTAAAAACTGGCTCTGCCTCCTCACCCCACTTCTGTCATTTTAGGCACTTTATTAAGACTCTTCCCTCATCCTTAAAATGGGATAATACCTACCACAAAATTATGGTTAAAAATTAAATAAGAGAATATATGAAGAGAACTTGCAACAGTGCTTAGCACACATTAAGTGATCAACAAGTTATATCAAGTATTAGATAATTTAGGTTTTATTTGATAGCTAAAATGAAGAAGGCTAAATCAAAGATCACTCATAGGTCCTTGAGATGACAGGACGTCTTACAAAAGATTTGGGGTGAAAGATGAGAAACTAATAGAGAAGACAACTAAAAGTCCGTCTCCCCACTCTTCAACATGGCCGTGCAGAGGAAGGAGCACTGGCTGTGAAATCTGAAAGAACTCACCTACAATCTCAAATGAGTCATCCATCCTTAGACAGTTAATTCAATCTCCTCACCTATGCTTCTAACACGCAGAAAGGGAATTGAGATAGATTGTGTTATTTTTCACAAGGATTCACTCTTCTTTCACTGTAAAGAATTATACATCCACCACCCAATGCCCCGTGAGTTCAAGCACCACTTTCTGGGGGAGTGCGTGTTTACTGACTTGCTGACATTGGGCTTGACCTTGATTTGCATTAGTCAAAAATGTGACCAGAAATGATGTCTATTAGGTTCAAGCATAACCTTAAGAGTGATTCTAGTGCCTGTTTGTGTCTCTTTGCCAGGAAAATGACAGTTCCACATAGGCTGTGCCTTTAGCCCAAGTCGTGGGAAGCAGAACCTCGGCAGACAACCCCCAGCTGCCTACATGCAGCATGGTCTAGAAATCAATTGCTTTATTTTTTGTAAGCCACTGAAATTTGGTAATTGTATATTATTGTGTATCCTAGCAAAAGCCGACTAATTCAGAAGTAATAATATATCATAAATGAAAATTGTAGTCAGAAGAGTGGTGCTTAATAAATATTAGCTTTTTCTTTTTCTTTCCTTTCATATATATATATATATATATATATATATATATATGGTCTGTCAATTGAATTGTAGGTGGAAGGAGAATAAATATGGGAAAAGATTTTAAAGAAAGATGAGAAAGGAGAGGAGTGAACTTTGAGAGACTTTGGGAGAGGCTTGAAGAATATTCCCACCACCTTGGGAATAGGAATGTTTTCCCTTCTCTTTTGGAAAACATGGGGCAGTGAGTTAGGTATTCATTGCAGTCTCTCCTTATGTATCATGCATGGGTGTTAATTTCCAGTTCACCTTATTCTCAAAAATAAGTATGAAATGCTGCATCATTATATCTACCAAGATTTGAATTACACTCCATCAGCTAGTGCCACATTACTTGTATTTATAAACACTTTACGGTTGTATTACAGTACTAGATATTAGCACTTTTGTCAATATAAATTTCCCAGCTGTTTTGTCACTTTACATAAACTCACAAAGACATAGAGAGAATTAGAAATAAAAACAGCATACTAGTACATATAGACAACAGAGTGTAGGGAGGAGGAGTATTGTGGGAATGGGCCAACCTTTGATTTCAAGCCATGGTTCAAGATCCTGCTCCAAAATTTTCTAAATGTACGGCCTGGAGTATTTTTTCCTTTTTCTTTCTTTTGCTTAACTCTTCTGTGTCCCAGTTTTCTATTCTAAGTTAGAATAATAATACATTGGTTTATTGTGAGGATTAAATGAGGCAAGATATGTAAAGTATCTTGCAGCAGTAGACATACAGTAGAAGCTATGATTTTTTTTTAATTAGCAAAGTATGCTTTGCTAGTGTTTACAATCAGTATATTCAAAATGAAATCATTTAAAATGAAATCATGAGATCATTTAAAATGAAATATTCCTGGGTTCTCTCTCTGTAGGTTTTGATTTAATAGGTCAAGAAAGAAGTGGAGAAAATGTACTGGGCATTCATAATTCATAAAGGCCTCTAAACACTGTCAATGTACAGTCAGGATGGAGACCATTGGTAGAGAGTGGAAAACATATAATTTTGGGAGTGAAAGAGAGAAATCAGATGGTAAACCACATCATGTTAGGCTGCTGGAATGGAAGTTCTTAATGAGAGGGGACTTGGGGGAGGGTCAGGGAGAAAGAGGTGGAAGAGTTATGTTTAATAGATAAAGACCTTTTAAAAATCAGCAATTGGTAGAGAATAACCAGATAGAGGGATGGTAACTGCTAAGCCTGTTTTACAAATTGAAAAAAAATTTTGGATCAGTAAGAGATGTTACCACCTCAAAAGTTCCCTTTCAGCTACCTGGCAGTATTAAAAGAACAAAAACAATTAAAAGCAACAGTATTTCCACTTTAGGGTAGTGGTGCTGGAATGGTAGTTTGGGCCAAAGAACAGTGAGAGAAATTGACTGAGTCGAAGCAGCCGTGCAGAAGTGTTGGAAGTAGTTATTAGGGTTGTAGACATATGCTTAGTGTACATTTTCAATGTAATAACTACCATATGTACTTTAAACAAAATACCATTGTAAGTTTTAGACTGTCTTACACTAGCAAGAGTGAGTGAATAGAGTTGCAGGTACTGAATCATGGCTGGCCTGGAAACTTAAAATATCAAGAGCAACATCTTTTCCTACACAGACCCCAGTGACACACAGCAGTGTGTCATGAAGATAAGTCACCCTTTGAAAAAGCCCTGCAAAAACTATGATGTATGTGGTTTCCTTCCTTTCAGATTGCCTTGACTGCCAACTAATGTAGACACACACTCAGGAACTAGTGGGCTCTGATCTCTTTTTGCCAACTGAGTTGTTTTTAAGGATGCTACCATGTGTCTACAGTGAGGGCCAGGCCACCTGACTCAGGTGCTCATGCAATGGTAGAACATCAGTCCCAGAGTTACGACAAATGTAAAGCATTCTGACAGTTGGGAAAGCTCCATCCCCAGACTCAGTGCTAAGTAAAGGAAACCATTCCACCTTAAGGCAGAAACCAACAGAAAGGAGAATAATTTCCCTCACAGAGGCACACTCCCAAAACATCACTAAGGGCTCACATGTGCCAAGAAACACTTTCATCCATTCTGTATTCTTTTATCTAGTTTGAAAACTAATTTGTTTACTGTAATTTGTACCACATGCCCTAAATAGATAGATGCTTTCCAAAGAGTAATGAGTGAGAAGAATAAAAATTATGTTGTGTCCATTTTTACAGTTTACAAGATACAAATGTGATCTTAGAGCATTCTTGCAACTTTTAGCCTGAGAGAATATTTACTGATGTTTGCAATGCTGTCAAGGATTTTCATAAACCCAGGAAAAGAACACTAGCAGATGATTGGAGAAAATCTGATACTTATGGAAGATGAACTGTTGCCACCATAAATGAATTCTTAACAAATCTCTGCTCATTGCTCACCTATCTCATCTAAAGTACTTTATTTGTCTAAGTACCAAACATTCTTTTTTTCTAAGGAGTCTCCCATTAAGATGATATCCCAGCTTGTAGGTGCCGTGGCAGTAACTATTAAGTGCCCACATATGTTTTTTTTTATGGGAATACATCTGATGCCATAATATTGTTGTCACAAGAATACTTGGCTCTTTAAGCCAGGAATACACATGCTCATAATAAATGACTTTTATGAGTTCATATACACAAGCATGATGCACAGAAAGTATAAAGGAAAGACTGCTTGTTTTATGCTGTCTTGGCACTAACTCCATCCCCAATTATAGGCAACAGGGGATTGTATGAAGCCAACGAAAGCATAAGGGTGGAAAACGGAAAAGATAACACTACACTTTCACATAATGAAGCTTGTTATTGTTCAAATTGTAACCGTATTGTTTTGTTGTTCTATTTCCCTCCATCATCTTAAATGCTCTTTTTCTTCTCTACTAATGCCAAAATATGAGTTGTCTCACTCATCAATGGCAACTCTTTAAATCTTTCTTTTTTAGCTTAGAGCAAATAACAAAGGTAGTCAAGGATGATTCATACAGCATTTCGTGTTCAGTGGCAGACTTTTCCCCCTCCCTAAACAACACCTAAGCCTGTAAGGGTAGAGTTGGGGGAAAGTGAAGGTAGGAGACAGCTGTTCTCCTGTTGTTTCTGTTCAGGGTTTATACACTTCAATATTTCCAGATTACAGCAGTGTGAAGCATTTTCTGCAAAATAAGAAGCCAAGCCAAATTTGCTGGGTTTCAGGTCTGCAGACAAAATTTGAACCAGCTGGGTTTTATTGGGAACTTTTGTGAGCAAGAAAACCTAGTTGTGAAACTAAAGCCAGCATTTGTCTCCTTTGGAATGGGCTACATCTTTAAGGACTATCCCCCCGTGTCTTTTCTCTTGAGGGAATTTTGAAAGGTCCTAAGATAAACCTATCAGTTAATTCCTTAGAGTATCTGATTGAAATCTTAGCCAACAAAGGTGGAAAGTGGAGTCAGATATGATGCTCCTCTTAGTCAAATCTTCAGAGAGCTCACAGGAAGCTGGGTGTCTCTCTGTAATCTGGTTTTAGATTACCCAAATTAAAACAGATAATGATTTCCTATACATATGTACTTACAAAAACAAAAGCCAACAGACACACTCACGTTCACTTAAACTCACACACATATATAATGGCACCTGCACAAAGTGGCAAATACTGGCCAACATATTGTATTTGTTCCACATCATGTTTTGAGTGTTCTTAGGTGGGAATCATTGTGCTCTTTGCTAAAAAAATATGCAGTTTTATAGATTTAAACACGTAAGTGGTAGAAGCAAAGAAACATGCCTTATGATTGTTTAGTGAGACTGGGACACATTATTTATAAGCTGTTTAGAATTTGAAAAACAAAGCAACAGAAGGTAATCTAGAACTGGAGAAAAACTTTTTACTCCAAATCTCAGTTTAGATCTCTGAAAGAATGAGTATTTTTCCAAGGGCAAAAAAAGAAATAATACAGGCTTTCTTAAAATTTTAGTGTAATCTTAGGAAGGGAAAGTTATTGGCAGACTACTGGTCTTTTTGGCATTAAAAAAAAAAAAAAAAAATCACCCCTGAGGTGGCCCTATACACAGGCAGTATAGAAGTTCGCTAAAATGTACTGGCCTCAAATGTAACCTCAGTTACCTAACCCAAGAATATTAGGGCACATCTAATCTCAAATATCATCTATTTCTGTGAAACCATTACCAGAATTTAATATTCGAGAAATCGTAGGTCTAGGGAGAGAACAACTTATTCCCCTATAGCACCAGGTAGAGTTATGAATAGAACTTGTTTCCTCTGCTTTTGTTCGTTTTTATTACACCAAATTGTCTCCCATCGACACACTTTTCAAAGAGTCTCTTTTTATATACATATGTCCCCCCTGGGAGATGTAATATTTATACTTAATTGACAATTATAACTTTTGTATCATTAGGTGAGAGCAGTATATTATGGTGGCTAAAATCACAGCTTCTGGTGCCCAAAACTGCTTTGCTTAAATTCTGGCTCTATTGTCTTTTTTGGTAAAAGAAAGAGCCCCTACCTCACATATCGCTTGTGTAAGTTGAATTAATAAGGGCATATAAAATGAATAGAATAGCGTCTGACACATAGTAAGCATTCCATTAGGTCTCAGGACCTTGAGTTAATAAAAGACTAATCATGTAGCATTCATAGTCAGGATGTAGTTTTAAAAGGGAAACCAATATCTTTAGATGTTTATTAAACCTCCATTTTAAAGATATTATATCTTTTATAGCTTCAGTTTTCTCCATGTCATTTCATAATATTGAGATAACACAAAAACTTTCCTTGCTGTTGGTCAAATGGTATGATTATTTTCAAGGGTTTTTTCAGATCCTGACACTAGTAATATTAACACAATATTTTAAAGATCTGCTTCTGGCCATTAGTAATTCACTCTTTCTGCAGAGTCTTTGAAGCAGGCGATAGTGTGCTTGAAAAGCACCCACACCTGATAGTCATTGCTTCCCATCAGAAATGACATCAAATTTAAAGCCAATTGCACAGGTAAACCTCATCTACAGGCTCCATCTCTCTATTCTAAAGACTGGTCCCTCTAGGATGGTCCTGGGTACACCATCAAAGAAGTTGGAACATTCCACATAGTCCAGTCTGGTAGCTGAGTCTTACTTACTATTATTTTGAGAAAGGTAAGCAAATCTAGAATAAACTTAGGGCCTGAGACTTTTCTATCTGCAAAGTTCTGATACAAATTCCAACTGCCAAGACCAAAGTGTCTTCTAAAGTTGCCAAAGTTACCATGAAAAATATGACTTAGTCAAATACATCCAGGTTTCACACTGGATGTTCAAAAAAGTAACCTTATCTATCTGATTCCCCCACCGCACCACCTATTGGTTGTTCTTTACCTCCAAGCCTAATTTAGCTCAGTATGAAGCACACATTCTGCATGACTTTCTGAACATTGTGTGTTGTATGCTGAAAATTAAGTGATGACACTGTTCAGATGTTTTCTGGCTCTTGACTTTTATCCATCCAATCAGTTGTTATCAATGTGGACAATAAAATTGTGGGGCCAATAAGAATTCTTCCAGTGATCCAAGTCTACTTTTTCATGTTTATAACATGACAATCTTGGTACTAATGCATCTGGGATATAGTAATAATTTATACTTAATAGAAAACAGGCATCACCTCACTATTCTTTAATCAAAACCAGTGCCTCTATTCCTGTTGAGTCTGAGGATGTTTTATTGTGTAGGGATAAATGGGAGTTTGCAATATCTTTTGTTCCATTAACTTGGTAAATAAATTTAAAAACATTTAACACTCATGGTACTAGGGATGGTATCTCAAAGAAACTAACATTGAAGCTCCTCCTATAGAAGTACAGTAGTGTGTTCTATATTGATGATTCAAGTAAGAGAGCATTGCCAGACTCTGGCCAATTTTCAGGAAAGAGTCAATGAATACTCTAAGCCAGTGGTTCCTAAAGTTGGTACCCGGACAAGCAGTCTCAGCATCACCTAGGAACTTGTTATACATGCAAATGCCCAAGGTTCATCTCAGGCTTATTGAATGAGAAACTCTGAGGGTGGGAATCCAATCACATGTGTTTTAGAAGCCCTTCACGTGATTTCAATGTAGCTAAAGTTCGAGATGCATGGCCCTAAGCCACTATCTCAAGGAGAATTTTAGAAAACTTTAAGGGCATCTGCTTGAACTCTTTCACAACACTGATATACCCAGTGTCCATGAAAAACATTACTAGATGTTCACAATGCATCACATTAATTAGGTTGGTCTATATCTCAATAGAAGACAGGGCATTGTGTGCAGTCATGCATCACTTAACGACCAGGATACCTTCTGAGAAATGCATCATTAACTGATTTTGTCATTGTATAAACATCATAGAATGTACTTACATTCTACATACCACATGGTATAGCCTACAACTCACCTAGGCTAAATGGTATAGCTATTGCTCCTAGGCTATAAACCTGAAGAGCATGTCACTGTATTGAATACTGTATGCAGCTGTAACACTATGATAAGTATTTGTATATGTAAACATAGAAAAGGTACAGTAAAACTACAGTATTACAATCTTAAGGGACCACCATTATATACATAGTCCATCACTGACCTAAACATTGTTATGTGGCACATGACTGTATAAATATGAAATACATATAATTTTTTCTTAAAAAATCCTTATGAAGCTGTCTAGGTCGTTGGTACTCAAAATGTGATTCCTGGACCAACAGCATCAGCCTCACCCAGTTGGTTGTTAGAAATGCAGCTCTCAGTAACCACCCCAGACCTACTAAATCAGAATCTGTATTTTAACCAGAAACCATGTAATTATTATGCACAATAATTTGAGACCACGTGCCCTACCCGATCATCTACCCTAAAATCATTCAAGGATGAGACCATACTTAAGAAGTCAGTAGGTTGGGCGCGTTGGCTCGCACCTGTAATCCTAGCACTCTGGGAGACCGAGGCGGGAGGATCGCTTGAGCTCAAGAGTTTGAGACCAGTATAAGCAAAAGTAAGACTCCGTCTCTACAAAAAATAGAAAAATTAGCCAGGCATGGTGGCATGCCCTTGTTGTCCCAGCTACTCAGGAGGCTGAGGAAGGAGGATTGCTTGTGCCCAGCAGTTTGAGACTGCAGTGAGATTTGATGACACCACTGCACTCTACCCAGGGCCACAAAATGAGACTCTGTCTCAAAAAAAAAAAAAAAGAAAAAAAAAAGAATTCAGTTATCCTGAGAATATATGACACTTTAGATCTTCCAGAAATTATTGTCTTCCCACATCAACTGTTTGACATCATAATGATTATGCAAAAATCATTGATTTGTGTGATTTTTTTCAAATCCCTCAGAACCTACAGTAAGAGTTAATATTTACTGAATTTTACTACACTCCAGATAATTCTTTACTGATGTGATCTTTGCACCAACATTCTAGGTTAGGAATGTTTATTATAATTTCCATTTCAAAGTCTGGAAATTGAGGCAAAGAGAGCAAATAACTTGTTTACAGTTACTTATTTTTTAAATGATGGAGAATTAGTTTGTACTAACATATATTGGTGCTATCTTGCCTATCTAAGGCTGTGCTATTTAATAAGGTCTATTAACATTTCCAAACATGATACTTGATAATCAGAGGCATTGTTGCTCATCACTGTTTTTAATCAAAATTTAGGAGTTAGGCTGAGGAAGAAAGAGAGTGGAAGAAGAGGCCTTGTTATATATTTTAGATTTTAAAGCTAATGAACGTTAAATACATTGATTTATCCCTGAGGACCAAATCCAAGGAAATATCTAAAATTCTATCTATCAAGTAAATAGCATGAAAGTCAATAGTTACAGAATTTACCATGAATCTGAATTTTTACATTTGATGGTAACCTAAACGAATTTTAAAGAAATGGTTTGTATTATTCTTTTTATTGCTAACTTAAAACACACATGTCTGTTCTCTAAAGAATTCAAAATAATGCAAATAATAAAAAACATGATCCTTAAAGAATAATCACTGATTTCTAAGAGGAAAAACATACATCTACAATTGAGTGCCTATGAATTTGATGGACTACAAATTCACCGTGGAGCCACTTTAATCCAGAAAATACAAAATACTGGACTGTTTAGAAGCTATGTTATAAATATGAATATAGAGTCAAGATATTCTGTTGAATGTTCCTTGGAAAACCAGAGACTTTTTTAGCACCTGGACTGAATTTGAAGGAAACTGGACTTGAATTAGAGTTTTGTGTGGAAACCAAGAAAAAGTCAGTGGTTTTGGCTAGATGAAGTGATTTATTTCAAGCCAAAACTTAACATAAAGCTCCTGAAATGCTAACTTATATGAACTGGCTAAAATAGAAGGTGGTGTGTGTGCATGTGTGTGTATGCATATATGTGTGCGTATGACACAGAGAGAGAAAGAGAGAGAGAGAGAGAAAGACTTTTGCAATGGAAATGTCTTTAAAAATTCACTTAGCTCACTGTTTTATTTATAGTCTATAATCTTTTCTCAGTCATTGATCAGATAATGATAAAAACTAAAATGAGAATTTACAAAAGTGAGTTTGAGCCTGTATTAATCCATTTTGCATAGTCTTTAAATTATTCCACTAAAAATAAGTCTAAAATTTTATGTACTTCAGAAAAAAATATATAAAATTATGTATTATGCACCTCCATATATAAATGGGTGTGTTTAAAGTACTTTCTATAAAAATACTCACTAATGGAATGTTATTTTTAAATCCAGACCCTCACTGGGGATAGACAGATGAAATGTTGTAAGGCAAGATAAAATGCAGCCAAATTATTCATCCATCCATTGAATGCAGACAAGTGAGATGAATATAACAGTCTTGATATCTAAGATGAGGCATAAATAGACAGATGGGTGAGATGTATGGCTATAAAAAAGGAATTAAATGGTAGAAACAGGCACAAGTCAGAAGGGCACTTTTCTTTTTTAAAAATTTTAGAATATTATGGGGGTACAAAGGTTTTGGTTACATGAATTGCCTTTGTACAGTTTGAGTCAAAGTTATAAGTATGTCCATCACTCAGATACTGTGCATTGTACCTGTTAGGTGTGAATTTATCCATCTCCACCTCCCCAATCCCATCTGCTTAATTTCCATTGAATTTTACTGCCTTATGTGCACATGAGTGTTGATCTATTAGTTCCAATTTAGTAGTGAGTACATGTGGTTTTTGTTTTTCCATTCTTGTGATACTTCACTTAAAAGAATGGTCTCCAGTTCCTCCCAGGTTGTTACAAAAGGTATTAGTTCACCATTTTTTTAATGGCTGAGTAATACTCCATGGTATAGATATACCATATTTTCTTAATCCACTTATGTAATGATGGGCACTTGGGTTGTTTCCACATCTTTGTGATGGTGAATTGTACGGCAGTAAACATTTTAGTGAAAGTGTCTTTTTGATAAAATGTCTTTTTTTCTTTTCTGTTGGATAAATTTGCTGGATCAAATGGTAGGTCTAGTTTTGTTCTTTGAGGTATCGCCATACTACTTTCCATAGTTTGAACTAGTTTGCAGTCCCACCAAAAGTGTATAACAGTTCCTTTCTCTGTGCATCCACACCAGCATCTGCTGTTTTGGGACTTTTTGATATAAGCCATTCTCACTGGAGTTAGGTGATATCTCATTGTGATTTTGATTTGCATTTCTCTGATGATTAGAGATGTTGAGCATTGTTCCTTATGTTTATTGGCCTTTAGTCTATCTTTTTTTGAAAAGCTTCTGTTCACGTCCTTTGCTCATTGTTTAAAGGGGTTGTTTGATGTTTTCTTGCTGATTCACTTGAGTTCTTTGCAGATTCTCATTATTAGCCCTTTATTGGATGTATAGCATGCAAATATTTTTTCCCATTCTTTTGGTTGTCTACTGGCTCTATCGATTTTTCCTTGGCTGTGCAGATGCTTTTTAATTTAATCAGTTCCCATTTATTTTCGCTGTTTCTGTGATTGCCTTTGGAATATTTTTTATATTAATAAATTCTTTGCCTATGCCCATATCTAGAAGAGTTTTTCTAACCTCTTGTTCTAGAATTCTTATAATTTCGTGCCTAAGGTTTAAGTCTATTATCCATCATGAATTAATTTTTGTGGGTGGTGAGAGGTGCAGATCCTGTTTCATTCTTCTACATGTGGTTATCCAATTTTTTCAGCACCACTTATTGAATAGGAATTCTTTTTCCCAGTGTATGTTTTTGTCTCCTTTGTCAAATGTCAGATGGCAATATGAGGATGGTTTTATATCTGGGTTCTCTCTTCTGATCCGTTGGTCTAGGTCTCTGTTCTTGTACCAGTACCATGCTGTTTGGGTTACTATAGCCCTGTAGTATAGCTTGAAGTCTGGTAAAGTGATGCCTCTCGATTTGTTCTTTTTGCTTAAGGTTGCTGTGGTTATTCAGTGTCTAGCATTCCTTTCCACCAACAACAGTCAAGCTGAGAATCAAATCAAAGACTCAATACCTTTCACAATAGCAACAAAGAAATAAAATACCTAGGAATATATTTAACTAAGGAGGTGAAAGACCTCTACAAGGAGAACTATGAAACATTGAAGAAGGAAATTTCAGAGGATGTAAACAGATGGAAAAACATATCATGTTCAGATTGGCAGAATCAACTTTGTTAAAATGTCTATATTGCCCACAGTGATTTACAGATTCAATGCAATCTCCATTAAAATACCAACATTATTTTTTGTAGCTCTAGGGAAAATAATTCTATGCTTTGTAGGGAACCAGAAAAGGGCTCTTTTCTTAAGCTTCTCAAAAGACTATACACATCTTTAGGAATTTTTATGATAATATTTCATGAAAGCCAGCTGGTTCTGCAAATCTACTGGGAACAGTCTTCTGTCATCCTTATATTAACAGATAGAGCTATCCACATCACAGCTCATTAAGGGGAAGCACACATTTAAGAGCAAAAATATGTTAGTATCAATTGCTTATTTACAGTGTTAACACCACTCAAGGATCAACTTTAAAATACTTTCCTACTACTCATACTTTTTGAAAGTAGATCTATAAAGAGGAAAAGTGGTGGAAAATATAAGGCTTGAAATGTTTTTTATTAAAGTGAACAGTAGCAGCCTGGTCTTGTTAATTCCTGATTCCTTTGCACAAATATTTGAATTAAAAATTCCAGCTTAAGTGGAAACATAAAGGATTGAGTCTCTTAATAGGGAAGCTGTATTATTAGAAGGAGTCTAATAAGGAAAAGAAAAGCAATGGTATTCAAGAACAGTGCTACCATAGAGATATGGTAGACATTCATTCATTTACTCATTCATTCATTCATTCATTCACGATTTGAGTAGCTAATGTGTATCAACAGTTGTTTGGGGGCACTGAGGTGACACAGGCCACCTTGAGAGCTGCATGGTATTAGTCTTATTAGTCTTGCCTTTCTGAGCACAGACGTTTCTCATTCCCTAAGAGGTGTGAGTGAAAAGGGGCTCTGAGACCTACAGCTGGTGACTGGGTTTTTCCCACATGTAGATTAGAGCAGTGGTTCCCAAACTTGGTTGAAAATCAGAACCACCTGTGTGATATTTTTAATACAGATTTTTGAGCTCCACCTCAGGCCTACTGAGTTAGAATTACTGGGGTTAGGGCTAAATATCCATGTTTTAAACACATTCTCTAGATATTTTTGAGGACTAATCATATTTAAGAAACAAAAATTCAATGTCCATTAATACTGCTCAATAGTTTGGGATTATCTTTGTGACCATCAGTTTTTTCATTAATAATGGAAACATTTTTACCAATATAGTTGGGGAACCAGCTGGCTTTAGTAAAAACTTAATATAGAAACTCCGAGGACACTGTTGGTGAGAACATAAATTAGTGCAGCCATTATGGAAAACAGTATGTAGTTTACTCAAAAAATTAAAAATAAAACTACCAAATGATCCAGCACTGGATATATATCCAAAGGATATGAAATCAGTATGTTGAAGAGATATCTGTACTCCATGTTTACTGCAACATCATTCACAATAGCCAAGATATGGCATTAATCTACCTAACAGTCCATCAGTGGATGAATAGATAAAGAAAATGAGGTATGCATACACAATAGAATACTATTAAACCACAAAAAGAAGGAAATCCTGTTATTTACAAAAATATGGATAAACCTGGAGGACATTATGTTACGTGAAAAAAGCTAGGCACAGAAAGACAAATGCCACACACATGTGGGATCTAAAAAACCTGATCTAATACATGAATAGAGTAGAATAGTGGTTACCAGAAGCTGGGGTTGTTGGGGAGTCCTTAGTCAAAAATGCACAGTTACAGTTAGACAGGAGGAATAAGTTCAGGAGATCTATTGTGGGGCATGGTAATTATAGTTAATGATGATATATTTTTGAAAAATGCTAAAAGAGTGATATAAAGTGTTCTCACCAAAAAAATGTTAAATATGTGAGTTAATATATTTGTTAATTATTAAAATAGCTAGATTTAGCCATTCCACAATGTATATATACTTCAAAACATTATGTTATACATGATAACTTCATATAATGTCATATGTTAATTTTTTTAAAAATAAATAAATTTGGGGAAAAATAAAACATAAACAATAAACCCCTAAATATGTGTATGGTCTTCATAAGGCATCAAATAAAAGAAACTCAATGATCCAGTACTGAATTCAGAAGCAAAACAATGGTTTTAAATACAGAGTGTTTAAAAGTGCACAATATTTGCTATGTTACAGGTACTTTATACACTTAATCTCATTCAAGTTCTCTGGATGGTATGTGGAGTCTCTGGTAAGCCCTAACAGTAGAGTTACAGCACAGACCCCTTGGGTTCTGAAGGAAGGCCAGGCTGTCTGTGGCAGAGAATTATTTGCAATTTGAAATAATAGCTCCTACTGGGTATCATCAGCTCCATTAAGTCATTGGTGGGTGAGCCCAGGAGGGTGAGCCCAGTGTATCAGTGCTTACTGTAATGGACAGCTCTTCCACTACACACCCACTTAGAGGTAGCTCTAGACGACAATGGTAAAAGGAAATCCTTCCTACAGGCAGAGTGTGAGCAGTACTCTTGACTGTTCACTTTGTATGTTAAGAGAAGTAGCTAGAAGTAAGATTCATGGTCATTGGTAAATTATTTGGTCAGAGGGATGAAAGGAATAAACTTGGAAGATTGTAGAAAAGGAAATAAGAAAGACATGTGGAAGGATCCATCGTAGTAGCACAAAGTGGGCAGTTTTTATATCCCAGGTTAACGTCTAGCAGGCAGTATCTACCACACAGAGAAGGCCCTCCATAATGAGATAAACTAGTGGTTTATCCAGTGGAGGTCAGTCAGGCACTTTCTTCTGCCACCCCATGCTTACCCTATGAGCATGAAGAGATTAGCTATGGCGGGAGGAATAGCAGCTATGCATGGGCCCAACAGAATGGATTCCCTCTCCCGGTGGCTGATTGATCAAGGTTCTGCCAACGCTGAATGGCAGCCCTCCCAGCAGCAGCAGAGAACTGACTGAGCCCTTACTTTGGCAGGTTGATGGAATTTGATGATAAAATAACCCTTTTCCTTGAACAAAGCAATGATGCCTTTCTACTGGAATTTATATCTACTCTGGATGTGGATTTGTCTTCCTTCCTGATCATCAAAATGCTTCCCAGAATGCCTAATCTATCTTTGTGCAGGTGTAACCTGTCAGTTCTTCATCTTGGACCTCACACCATACACTGGTTCTTTCCTCCCCACTGCTATTCTGCCACTGCAGCATGAAATGTACATGGGACTCATTCATGTATACACTATATGCAAGATCCAGGGAATGAACTTGTGACGGACAGTATCCAAAGGTTAAATGCTTTCTCTTTCTTCTTTTGTGAAGACAGTTTTGCAATGCATTTCATAAAGCATCTTAGAAGATCCCCAAAGGAGCAAACTCCAGTTACCTGAATTAGAAGACAACACAATACCATCTCTTTGTACTATTGACTCTCTTTCTTTACATACTGCCAAATAAACTACTACACATAAGTCATTTTTTATTCTTTGTTCTTGGGCATATGTAATATCCATATTCAAAGATGATTTGAAGCCTTCCAGCATACTGTTACTATTATAACTAGAATGATAATTAAATAGGACAAGTTTTAGGGTGACAGATTATATGTTTTGTTGGAGATACTATGGCAGAGACTGGCTAGTTGTTCACTGAACTCATTTTCCCTTCTACCAGGTATAGAGCTAAACTTTATTTTTCAGCTTCCCCATAGGTAAGTGCAAGTGGAAGTGCATGTACAATATATTTATGACTGGTTTGTAAAAATCCCCACTGTAATCTCTTTTTCTGCATCTGCAGGATGAAATGATGAGGAATCCATGAACTTTGAAGAGGGTACAACCACATAGTAGAAGAATTTGTAATCACTAAGTGGCTGTGTAACACCTAAACTACTCTAACTCCCTCACCCCATCCCACATCTTCCTTTTGTAATTATATTTTATGTGAGTGAGAAATTAATTTTTGTGTCAGTCTATTGATATTTGATGTGTTATCAGTTTTATAAACTAGTGATAGCTTAGCCTATGTAAAAATTGGCACTTTGAAGTAGGGGTACTGCCATAGTACAAACCTGAAATATACAGAATTGTCTTAGTGGTTGGGTGGTGAGGAAATGCACATTGGAGGCTGGAAAGGAGATCCCTTTTTATTTTGCAATGACAAATCATTTGGTACCACTTGAAAGGGAGATAAGATATCCACCCAATCAATAGCATTAGGCAAGAGGATTTGAAAGAGCCAGTAGTATGAGTTGATCACTCTTGGTTGCATTGAGCAAAGTTTTACAATAAAGAGATGAGTTCAGGTAGAAATTGGTTGGTTTTCAAGCAGTGATCAGAGGGAGTCTATTATTCAGATTAGTTTAAATCATTAAATTAGAGAGAGAGGCATGGAGGTGAGGAAGCAAAGACATAAGCAGATTTGGGAACTAAGTCAAGAAAATATTTTTTTATTGTGCATACTGGCACATGTAACTGACAAAAGCAAATATATCAGAAAGTTAAGATGTTTTTAAGAGATTACATTGCCAAAGAAGCCACTAATTTTCTTGCAAAAAGTCTATGACTGTTAACTACTTTAAAACAATTCTCAGTCCCTCAAACTTGCATGAGCAAGACTTGGGGAGCTCCATGTTCCCCAAGGAGGACGTACTCCCCCAAACCTACTTCACATGTGGCCATGGAGAAAAATGGTCAAGGAAGAATCTTTCAGAGGACAAAATAGGAGCCACAGAAGGTGGTTCTTCACAAATATTTGATTCAGGGTCTAATTAATGAAATCCATCCTGTCAGAGAGGCTTCACAGTGCCTATGATAGGATCTCATTACGATGTGCTCTTGCTCTCTCATTTTTCCTTATTTTGAATAGCAGTTTTTATTGAGGTTATGCTTTCCCTGATACTATATATACACATATAGTATATTTGGGTGTGTGGGTGTGTTCGTGTTTGGTGTTTGCATTGGGGGGAACGTCACTGAATAATGAGTCTTTTTAGTTCATGGGTTGCCTGTCTACTATACGGCACCACAACATTTGGATTAAACATTATGCAACATCCTGGCCTTTGAGTTGGATATGACTGGATATAAACTTGGGAAATATTGAGATGTCTCCTTTAGAGAAGAGATAAGTGTGTTCTCTGTGTGAAGAGAAGAATGACATGTATATTTGGCAAAAGGAAGGGTAAGATGTGGCAAAGACTTACTTGGTGATTAGTAACCCCAGTTGCCTTTCCTCCTGGAACAAATCTAGACTCTCCCTCCCAGACTCCTTTGAGATAGATGTGGCCATGTGTCTGTGTTGGGGCCAGTGGACTATGGGTGTGTGTGATGTGTACTGTTGCCACTACCAAACCATAAAATGCTCCTTTGTGACTGTGGGACATGCTATACTCCTGTCTTCAGCTGAGAGGAGAGAACTTAGAGGTCATACGCTGAGGCAGAGCTCCTTGTTGAAAAGAGGCTAGTCTTCCAAATGACCGTTCTTACTGCTGATTGGACTGTATGCTACCAAGGAATAAACTCCTGCTGTGTAAAGCCTCTGAGGTTCTGGAGCTTATTTCTGATATCACAATCTTAAAATCAAAAAGAAGACATCAAATAGGTGAACAGATAATTGTATCTGAAGAAAGATCTTCCCTAAAGATTGTAAATCAGTACAATCACAGGTGATGATGGTGTGGCAATGGATGAGATCTCCTAGGGGAATATCACAGTTACTTTAGTAGAAAACCTACAGTGGAGCCCTGTGACACAGATATTAATGAACCAATTGGTTAAGCCTAAAAGGTAGACAGAAGCAGCATCCAGAATGGTCAGAGGAATGAGAACCAAGGGGATAGGGTATATCAAGAAAGAAAAGGATATCAACTGTTCTTAAATGTGGCTGAAACTCCTAATAAAATAAGGACCTCCAGGATTTCTGAAAAGGATGTGGTTCATAACCAGTCAGAAAGCTGTTTTGTGAGTGGATCTATACCCAGAGGCCAGACAGGCATAGGTGGATCCATGTGTAAGAGATGAAGAAACTGAAACAGTGAACTCAGGCAACTCTCGTTGAAAATTTGGCTCTGAAGGGGAAAAGATAGGGTGCTAATTAGTAATAATTGAGTTTATTTTTTTTGTTTTCTTTTGCCTTTTAATGCAAATAGATATTCTTGAGTGGGTTTAGAAATGAATACAATACTTCCTTTCTGTTAGTATAACAAAATTAGAACCATGACCATCATCCTATTACAAGAAAATGACTAAAATGTGCTGAATGAATTTCAGATGAGATCTTCAAATGTCAAAATAGCATTTGATAAAATTCAACATTCGGTGTTTAAAGGTGATTTTCCAGTTTATGAATAGAAAAGAAGTTCATTATTCTGATATAAAGGATCTACAAAAAACTTGTGACAAACATCATACTTAACGGTAAATGGTGAGAGAATCCCCTCAGATCAGGAACAAGACAAAGGCACTCACTATCATCATTTACATTTAACATTTTTCTGTGGGTACCAGGTGTTATGGGGAGAGAGTGAGGAGAGAACAAAAAAGAAAGGAAAAGCATGAGCATTGATCATCACCTAAATACACATCTGGGAACGACACCAATCGGATATCAGACTGAGGTGGGGGGTGGGGGAGGGGATGGGTGTATGCCTACACAATGAGTGCATTTCGCACCGTTTGGGGAATGGTAATGCTTGAAGGTGCTGACTCGGGAAGGGGGGGGTGGGGAAGGGAGGGATATATACCTACATGATGGATGCAATGCGCACTATCTGGGGAACAGACAAGCCTGGAGCTCTGACTTGGGGGGAAAGGCGGTACATGGGCAACATATGTAACCTGCAGTTCTGTATCCCCCAGAACAATAAGATAAAATAAAAAAAAAAGGCTGAATATACCTCAAAAAAAAAAAAAAAAAAGCATGAGCATTGAGCAAAGGAAACAAAACTATGATTATTGAAGAGCATATGGTTATCTACATAGGAAGCACAAAATAATTCAATAGTCAGAATTTATGAATATTTATCAACTTTGCTGCATATAAAAATTAAGTGCATTTCTGTAGTCCAATTACCAAGAGTTTGAACATATAATCCTAAAAATATATGACATTCAATAGCAATTATAATATTTAGCAATACCTACAAAGAACTATAGATAACCAAAGCTATGCAAGAAAATTGAGAAATTTTTTATCGAGAAAATAATAAAAATGTATTGGAAGAGAGAAAAGAAAACTATACAACCATAGACTGGAAAGCTCAATATCATTTTTTTTAAAAATAGGCAAATGTCTGGCGGCAAGTGCAGGGCAGGGGAGTGGAGGGGTTCTGGGCACAGCCCAGGGCATCAGAGGGTGGGGATCAGGCACCTGAGAACCTGACTGTCCCTTGAAAGAGGGGAAGTGACAAGAGGCAGAAACACACATAAGCAGAGGCTCCCGGCCACCCCTCACATGCTCCATTGTTCCACTGGGTTTCATTTGTGAAACACAAAGTGAAAGATAAAATTATTAAGAATTTCAAGGCAATGACTATAGAGCATTAAACCCCAAGCCTGGGGTGCTACTGAGCACAGAGCCTTTTGTAACTGAACTGGCCACAGGCGCACGAAGCTGTTCCTACTGATACCCAAGTCCTGCTACCATAGAATATGATTTTATTGTTTTATTGGGGACAAACATTTTTAATATCTCAGTGATTCTTATGTTTAGCAAAGATTGAGAACTGTTTATAGTAATAGGAGATTAGCTAACAATTACAGTATGGCTATCCTATAGGATACTATGCAGTCTTTAAAAAGAATTAAGCCACCATAGAGGTACATACTTGAAAATGGGTCTACCACATCTTTTTAAGTTTAAGAATCATGCTGTAAAGCATTATGTATGTGAGTGTGTGTGCACATGTCAGGGTGAGGGAGGCATGTGTTTGGATGTATACATGGTATTCAAGGTATATGTGTATTGCAAGTAAAGGAAAAGTTCAAAAGAATATCAACAACTTTTTTTAATATTGGCTATCTCATAAGAATGGGATTGAGGGAAGAATTTATTTTTATTGCTATATTCTTTACATTTGTTTAAGCATGTATCATATTTCAATTGTTGTATTTTCTTCCCTGTAGGATTTACTAGAGCTAGGTCTTCTACTTCTTCTTCCCCCTCCTCCTCCTCCTTCCCCTCCATCTTTCTCTCCTTTCTGTTTTCCTCTCCTTCTTCTCTTTGTCCTCCTCTTTCTTCTCTTTCCTCTTCTTCTTCTCCCTCTCCACCACTTCCTCCTCTTCCTTCTTATTCTTTAAATTCTTCAAACAGAAGGAGCTGAGTCTTTAGGGGCAGTATGGTGGTATTTCCATATTTCTTTTAAGTGACTACAGCTAGTATTTTAAAAGACATTTCTGGGCAAGGCAAACAGAGAACACCCTTATCAGCTCAAGGTACTCCCTCCCTACTCCTTCAATATAGTGGGGGAAACACAATAATGGATACTTTAATCCTTTCCGTTTTTATGGTCCTTTCTATTAACCAATTTTTCTATCTTCCATTTTTCTCGTCTCTCTATCAGTTCTAACTGCCACAGATTTACTCTGTGCAAATTCTCAGACTATCACAGAAATCTACGTCTGTTGTGAAACTGGAGGTCAGCAGGTAAGTGGCAGAACACAGTTGGTTTGGGACGCCCTTCTGCCTGAGTCTAGTCCCGCACACAGGAACAGACAAAGGCTCTTCAAAGCTTTGATGTGAGAATGAAACTATGAGGCTATGACTGACCTGTCTTTGGAGTATACTGAACAGACACAAGCTTGTTTTTATTACCATTTCACAAGCAGGAAAACACAGTGGGCTCTGTCAGCCAGCCAGGGTCATGAGTGTACTGCAACCCAGTGTAGAATCCTGGGAAAACCATTTAATCTCTCAGTTGCCTTCTCATGCGTAAAACCTAGCCAATGGTGCATGCTCCATCATCCCAGCCAACAGTGCGTGCTCAACACCATCTTGGAGTATTCAGCCTCAGTAAGAGCCACCAGATTACTACAGCTACATGAGTGATCCCAGATAAGACCATAAGAGGAATCATTCAGCTGAGTCCACAATTGTGAGCACATGAATGGTTATTGTAGTAAGCCATTAACTTTTGGGGTGGTTCTTTACTTAACAATATGTACCTGATATACCCAGTTATCTGATAGGATAAACCTATGCTGTTGACATTGAAATCAGTAAATGATAACTAAGAGTGACCTATCAAAAAAATTTTAAAAACTGTACCACTTTCTGCTAGGTGAGAAAAATAGCAAATACATGGAACATAATCAGAAAATAGATTTTCAAATGCAACAGCAAACACAAAAATGTCTTTGTGAACAAACTTTCTGTGCTGGATTACCATTTTGTACTGTATAGGCAAAAACAAGATATACGTTTGTGTATATGTGTGCGTATATACACATATATGTTAATACATACACAGAGAGAAAGAGAGAGAAGGAGAGAGAGAGAGAATTTTATTTGGGGAACTTACGAAAACATGATTTTCTATGAAGCATATGCTGGAAAATCTTGCACAAAGATTCTTCACTTTGTGTAACGGTCCTGCAGGTACACTGCACTTGAAGGACAGTCCCAAGGGTACCTATGTAGGCAGCTGTGCAGTCATCACTTCCTGAGCAAGTGAGGTCCTGTTTGCTTAAGGTGCTGATGCAGGTCTCATCTTCATGGCATTTTCTAGTCACATGCTGCCAGCATTTTGACTGAAATGTACTATAGCGCCTCCTAGATAAAGAGTGAAGAAAAGGAATTAGCTTCCGAATAATATTATTTCACATTAATATATGATGCTTCCTCACCTAATGAAAGACTGACATAAAACAAAATACCTCCTGGACGCCAGTACATAGTTGAAAACTAAATTTTTACGTTCAAACATCCCAATAAAAATGTGGAAGTAGAGGAAACTTGTGAATTATTGCCCTATTGTGATGCAACACAGAGGCTAAGTTTACTCTGGATTTTCCTTCATTACTAATGTTATTTCCATGGGTGGTGATTTGCAGTATGAACTACTTGAGAGATTTATTGGCAATTTTCAAGCTGAATGTAGCTTTGTGGCTAGCATTTGGCTACTGTCTCACACCAAGTGATTTCAAATAACACGTTGGACCTTTCAAGCCAGTTATCCCACAGGATGGGAGGTATTGTACACTTTCTCAACATTTCTAAGCAGACTAATTTGAATTTACTATGCGCTTTGAGGGTATATGGCAGCAAGAGCTAATGTAAAGGAAAACATTATGAGTTTATTTAATGGCCAACATAATCCTTTAGAACTATATCCATTCATAAGTTTTCTGACTACACATTTGATACTTGCTGTAATAGTTTTGAATAAAAGTCTGAATAAAATACAATAATTTTATTTTTGAAATTTTTATGGTAAGAAGATCTTCTTAATGGAAACAAAAATAGTAATCTTCCACCTTAGATATTTATCAACTAAAATTACTTTTTACTTTTTCTTGAATGGGTCACCATCAAACATGCAGGAAAGCTCTGTGAGTACATGGCATTTGTCATCAGCTTATTTTTCTATATTTAGTAGCAACTCTGCTAAAAAGACAAAGCCACATTGTTTATAATAATCTCATATTTAAGTCACCTTAAATGATAAACTTTTTAATGTAATGAAATTGTATTTATTAGTGTTATAAAAATTAATAAATTTATCATAAAATTTTAATGTAATTAAATATATTGACATTTCATTATATATTCAAATGTATTGAATTAAATATATTTAAATAAATTGAAATTTAGCATAATGGAAATTAATTGGTATATATTAAAATTTATAATTAAGAAAATACAACAAAGTCCTTAACATACAATTCTGAGGCCAGAAGAACAAACATGTTCCTTTAATGCAATTAAGAGTTATATACAGGATGCCATCTAACTAGAAGTTTTGAAAATGTCAATTGTCCTTTAGAAGGTAAGGAATAAATCTGCATCTAGATGCTATTTATTCTGTATTAAATATGTGTTTTATGGAGTTTAAGCTCTTGATTTATCTACTGGTGGAAGTTATTTCATTCATAAAATATCATGAAATATTGCTAAAAGAATGAACTAAAGAATATTTAATTAAAAATTTTTTATAAAGCACTAAATTTTTATAAAGCACTTGAGTACACTGGATACCTAAATTATTTGAAATTAAAATGTTTAAATGTGACAAAAAATTTATATTAAAAACTTTTATCTTAAGTTTGAAATGTTTTGAGGTACAATGTTTTCATTATCTGTATTTTCTTGATTTTCTGCAATTTTTAGTCTTGGTTTTTTCAAACAATCAAGTATTTAAAAGAATAATTTTTATGAGGAATTGAGTACAGTATTTTGTTTTTATTCTTGCTTTTAATTTCCATTTACATTGAAAAATGTAAGAAAATGTGCTCTGTGTAATTTCTGCACATGGAATGTTTTACATTTACCTTTGTAACCTAATATATAGCCACATTTTTTAAATGTCTCATACCATTCTAAATAAATGAATATATTATGGAAATTTGCTTTTAAAAAGTAGTTAGAATTTTTTCTAAGCAAATGCTTTTTTCACTACTTTTTTGAGTTCATATATATGCAAATATAATGTATTATAACTTTATATAAATTCATAAATTTCTATAAAATTGGCAAAATATACCCTCACTTCCCAGTTGGTACCTGTATTGGACAAAATTAATGGAGATATTGCCTTTATATAGCCTTCTTTGGCTTTTTCAAAAAATAAAGGAATGTCAAAATTCATGAATTGAAGAATCTGGAGCAATGATAGAAATTCTATTTTAAAACCAAAGTACCCTGCTTTGCCCAAGTACAAGATCTTCTGGAAAAAAAGGCAAATGATAAAGGACTTATCATTCTCACTGAAGGAGTGGTTTTCCATTTGGAGATTTTTTTTTCATCTGAATTACATTAGCAATAATTTAATATGAATGCTGGAAATCTCCCTAAGGCAAAATTTCCTTAGGAAAATGATAGGATTTGCCTTTTCATGTTGGCTGCCAGTATTGAATAACATTTCCATCACCTCTGTAAAGTACTTATTAAAGGACTATTTGCACATGGTGAAAGGAAATTGAAGACACACAGTCCTTACTCTCTGAACTAATCTAAGAAAGAAATTATGTAAGAAGAGATGTACTTACGTACTTTAAAATATTAATACAAAAATTGAGTGCATAATATTTAAAAGTGGGGGGAAATAACATCTTCGTAGTGCCTATCCTGTTCTAGACCCCACACCACAAAATATTTTATTTGATATGGAAGCTCAGAAATATGCTTTAAAGGTTGAATGCTTTAAGATAATTATGTAACACATACATCTAGGGCCCTGGCATTAGAATCAAGCAAAGCTGGGTACTCATGTATGGTGACATGTAGTATTTTTACAGTGATTATTTTTTTTTAAAAAAATAGCATCCCAAATATATACCATGGAATAGTACTTAGCTATAAAAGAGGAATGAAATAATGTCTTTTGCAGCAATTTGGATGGAACTAGAGACCATTATCATAAGTGAAGTACCTCAGGAATGGAAAAACAAACAGCAAATGTACTCTCTAATAATTTGGAACTAATCAATGGGCACACATGGGCACAGAGAGATGTGAAGGTCATTGGAAATCAAAAGGGGGGAAGGAGGAGGGAGGTAAAAACCTACCTATCAGGTAAAACGCAATTTGCATGTTGAGCACACTAACAGCCCTGACTTAAGAATTATAAAAGCTATCCATGTAACAAAAACATTTATACCCCCTTAATATTTTGAAATAAAAAAATAGTCTTCCCTGGGCCTGGCTGGTTAAAACATTATGAGGTTTCATTGTTAGTGTAGATAATAGATACATAGATAAATTGATAGATACGTAGATACGTAGATAGAAATAGTTTATTTGTGATAAGAAAAGTAGTGTAATCAAACATTGGCCATATTTCATTGCATGTAGGAGATACCATTATTTTATGTATAACAAAAATATTTGTTGGCACTTAAATCATGACAAATATTTCCTTGTCATTGACCTTAAGATTTATTCCAAATATGTGAAGGAGGTTAAAATATGTAAAAAAAAAAAATTACATCTTAGAATCAATTTCTCTAATAAGAACTTTTTGAGATGATAAATGAGTTTGAAAATATAAATTGCATTATAAAATTATTTTATCATTGCCTTTATTATTCACTCAAGAAAAATAATTAATGAGCCTTAAAATAACTGATACACATTTGCAATAAGATCCTTGAATAAAATTTTCTTAAGAAACTTGACATCCTAGATGATTAGTTGAAGCAATAACAACACTCTAGCACTCTGCTTAGATCTTTACCCTTTTTTTCATAGAATGTGTGTTTTAGGGAAGCAATTATCTTTTTTGACAAGTGTTTAAAAGATCTGGAACTACTTTTCAAGTTAAAATGATGGAGATTAAGAGAGTCTATATAGTTAAAAAGGTAAAAGAAAGCAGTTTACCAAGAACCTTCGGGAAGTTGATATCATTAAATCTTTTAGTCTTTTGCCAGTGGTTGAAGCAAGGTGACAAATATACCAAATCTTTGCTCTAAGCTATCACACACTGAGCTACTCCTTCATACAAAATGTCTATTTTGATCTTTAAATGAATTTGATATATATGGAGTTTTATTCATTTATGTAAAATTAAGTAAAAAAGTCCCTAAATAGAAGGCACTAAGGATACAAATAAATGTAAAGAATTACTCAAAAAATAAGCCAAAGATGAATCCAAAATTATATGGTTTAGTGCTGGCTGTTAAATAAAGCTCCTTCCACATGATGACATCAATATTACAAATAGCTGTGACTCATCAGAGTTATTCTTTCCTACATCTTTTCTTGCTGTTGTCCAAAAGGGTGCACTTAACTGTGGCTTTCTGACCACACAAAAGATAAATTCATCTTGAATATATAACAAAATGTGTTAATGAAGATCCTAGCAAAGAAAAGAAAAAAGCCAGAGTGTGGGACTAAATCTATGGTTCCCAAAAGTGGTTACCTGGATAGGCACAGTCTAGTCTCAGCTAGCAGCCAGAATGAAAGTTTTAGCAAGGAAGGCAGATCATTCATAACGCTGCTAAAAATTCTCCAGTACCTCTCCATTTTACTTGGAGTAAAAGCTGCAGTCCTTGCAGTGTCCCTTAAGGCCCTACACGACCTATGCTTGCCCACACGACCTATGCTTGCCCACACCTACTCCGTTAAATCTCCCAACCTGTCTCCTATTGCTCTCCGCAGGACAGGCATGTGAGTTTCTTATTCACTGTTTCCTAGAGTAGTAGTAGGTACTTGATTAACATTTTTTCTGAATGAACAGATAAATGACTGACATTACTCCCCTGAGAATTAAGGGTTTGAAGTTGGGAAGAGGACAACCGGTAGATTTCTGACTTCATGGCATACATGTATGCTGGGGATGTCCAAACTGTACTCAAACTACCTTCTTCTTCCTGAGCTCCAGCCTAAGAGAGAAATGTTTTATTCTGAAGTTTGAAGAGTCACCTTGCCAAAATTCTACAACATTTAACAGCCTTATATACTCACACCAAAAAGCATATTAAAAAGCAGATCTACAAGCCAGGTCTGTTAACCAATTCATTAGTCTATGTTGAATATATAATTTCATTAATAACTATTTTATAACTACCAAATTTTGACATACTGAATTTCTTTATTCCAAAAAAACCTATCCTGCATTTGAATTCCAAAAGGCTACTACGCATGTACCACAGATTCAAAACATGAATTGTCTGGCTTTATTTACACCATGTTGGATGATGGTGGGGATGCTCGCTGTAATGAGATCAAGTGTTAGGACTGGACTGTAACAAATAAGGTGCCTAAATAAGAAAGTTTAGATATGTATGTTTTTACTCACCTGCATAATTCATCATTTCGGCAGCTGTGAATTACATCGAGGCAAGTAGGGGGTGGAACTCTGTTCCCTGCACATGGCTTGCCGTGAAGCGCTTCTTTGGACTGCTGACAAGGTATATCAGATTGAGCACAGTCACAAAAAGCCAACATCTGGGCAATGTTAAAAGGCATATTTTGATAGAAGAACCGTATGGCTGCTTGGCAGTGTTTCACATCACACGGAATTCCATTTGCTGAACAAGCTTTAAGGTAAGGGGCCAACTGTGCATTACAGACCACATCCTCCACACACGCCTCTGCCACTTCCAGACAGGACCAGATCCCTTTGAATCCTGAAAACAATGACATGCCCAGATCCTGGAAAACTAAACAGGAAGCTGTATATACAGAAACTGCAAAACACTGTGAGAAGTCTGTGAACAAAATACAATGATGTACTGATGTGCTATTTTTGGCAAACATTACTTTTTTTTTTTTTTTTTAGGGTAAGTATCAATTTACTGAGACCTGAATAGTGGACTATTGGAATCATCTTTCACCTACACTGGATATGTATTGTGATCTAGAGTGATGGGAAGTGTGTAGAGCCAAAACTGAGCTGAAGGAAAATTCTCCCAATCCAAGTTTCTCAAAAGTAAACAATAAATCTTCAGAAATTGTACTTGAACTATATAGTTTATGGTGAGTTCATTGGTCAAGGCACAATGATTCTCATTCTGTTGTACTTTTTATTGTGGGGGGGCATTTCTTGAATAAAGTCTCCAGGTAGTTATACTTGCATATAACAGATGTCTACATTCTGGAAAACACAGGCATATGTGAATGCCCCCCCCCCACCACCACATGCATAGGCAAAAACAGTTGACCCTAAGTGATTTAAGTGATCAAAATATCCATGAAATGTAATCAAGACTATTTTTTAATCATAAAGTATTCCTCAGCACATCCATAGATGAGAATGGGCAAAGGAGTTCCTTTGGTATGTCATTACTGGAGGACATGTAATGATTTTGTTACATTTTGTTGTATTAGAATGGTTACACAATTTATTTTGAATTGGCGTACCTTTAAGAAACCTGATAACTACATTTTAAATTATATTGTTTGGTATTTGCAATGCAGATCAAAAGTATAATTTATAAACATTACCATGATGGGAAAGAGTAGTTAGATCCAATTTAAATTTATCCTCTTTCATGTCATCTAGAAGGAAAACAAAGAAAGTATTTCATTATTGAATGATTTTCTAAATTTCGTAGGAAAATCTGGGCGACATTTATGAATAAGTAAACAAGAAAAATACATACACATTCATATAACACTTATTTAACTCTTGATCTTCAAAATTAGTGCAGTGCAGATGAAGAAAACAAACCTCTGTAATATCATGCAAGTGGGTTAAATAGCCCTGCTACAAGGATTCAGGTACTTGGATATTTAAACAAATGCTAACAACTAGACCATGTACACTGAAGTAAACAAAGACTTATTTGGGGAGAAAAAACAGAAGAAATATTGTCAGAAACTCTCCCCCACCCCAGATTCCCTCCTAGTGGGATCTTAATTAGATTGAAATGCAATATAAAAAATATTTCCACCTCTGATTATCTCATCGCCGAAGAGTTCTAAGGAATTGTAATTTTAGAATTGGAAAATCTCATCAATGGAAGCACATTCAAGTGGCCATCTAACTCTAAAATCTTCCATTCAAGGACATTTTCCTACTATGTACCAGGTGACAGACAGAGGAGGCAAATATTCAGTCCTTGTCATTGAGCATCCCAATGCTTGGTAGGAAATGTAGACAAATAAACCACAGCCAAAATAAAATATGAGGAGCACTAATAGACATATCCATGAAGTGGTAGGGGAATTGGATGATTGGGTTTTTATTTTAAAATGATAATTAATTTTTTCCATTGGATATTAAAATACTAACTTTTGCTATGGTGCAAATGTCCTTCCATGACTCAATTTGTCCCTACCTAGGCTGTCTGTTCATACTCCCTGCCTACCAGTCTACTGTGCATATAAGATGGTACAATCACAGGAAAATTCTTTTTACCCCTAGATATGTCACAGCCTTTTCAGACTCCCTATATTATCCCAGCTATTCTCACTATACATGATTTTTCATTGTTTGTTATTGATCAAATCTTAGCTTAAGAACCACTATTGCTTTTTGAGTCCACCCTTCTGTGTCTCTGAGGAAGACCGAGACATATTTACTCCTGTGCTACTATCCTATGTTGAATGACATCTCAATAAATAGATCCCAATTAGTCACACAGCTTTTGTAACAAATACAAAAATCCAGGCTAGAAATTATGTTAATATTATGGATTAACATCTCTGCATTGGGAATGATTGGTATGGCTGTGCCACCGACTAAAACATAGTCAAGAAACTAACCATGAGATGTAAGTAAACACTGGCTTTACTCACTGTTATGGACTGCATGTTTGTGCCCCTGGGACCCCTCCCCTAGATTCATATGTTGACGTTCTAATCCCCTGTGTGGCTGTGTCCTAAGGAAGTAACTAAGATTCAATGAGGTCATAAGAGTAGGGCTTTGATCTGAGGGCATTAGTGGCCTTCTAAGCAGAGACATCAGAGAGAGCCCTCTCTTTCTCTCTTTTCCTTCTGCCCCCTCTGGAGCATAGGACAAGGAAAGGCCATAAGACGGCATAGTTAGAAGGTGGCTGGCTATCTGCAAATCAGGAAGAGAGGAGCCCTCAATAGAAACAGACCTTGCTGGACCTTGACCTGGGGCTCCTGAACTCCAGAACTGTGAGAAAATAATTCTTTTTTTTTTTTTTTTTTTTTGCTTTTTAAGCCTCCCAGCCTGTGGTGTTTTGTCATAGCAGCCTGAGCAGACTAATTCACTCACTATATGAGTAATTGTTACCAATGCAACAAAACAGTTATTTTTAGTGTGGGGAAAATAAAGTCTATCTTGGGTAGTATTATTAATATATTTTTATATGCTATGAGTAATATGTTATAATAAATTATTTACATGTTAAATGCTAATTTAATTAATTTATGTGAAATTAACATTTAATGTGTAAATAATTTGACATATACATATGCAAATATATACATACATACACATACAAATATATGTGCATACACATACACACACACACACACAGCTTTTACCCAGAGGATATTTTAAACAGTAGCTTAATTGCTAAAGAGGAGCTGAAGGGTAATATGCTGTGGGAATAAATAGAAGTATTCACCAACCAGATCTACATCTGAGTTATAAAATCATATACAAATGCATCAAAAAATACACAACATTCCCTCAAATATACTCTAATATCTCATATTAGATCATAATTATTCCCATATATTTTCTCTCCCTTAACATGATAGTATCAGAATTAAATTTATGCAAATATTTCGATTGAAATTTTATAATCTGATAACAATATGCTATAATAAGCTACTAGACAAACATATTTCTATAAAATAGAATTAAATGCAACGGAAATTTCATTTTGAGGAGCTATGCACCAACATTTAAAATAGAAGATCCTCAAAGGAGACAGAAAAGAATCATCCACGGAAGAAAGAAGAAAGCAGGAGTGTGGTGTTTCGCAAGCCTGGCTTTTCTCTGACCTTGTCTCCTTATAGCTCTTGCTCATTTCCCATATAGAACATACCATGATAGCATTAGAGGTATTTATACTTACCTTGTCAGTTTTGCAGCTTTCAAGATATTAATTATTCACTCTTACAAAACATTTCTCCTTCTCTGAATTTTATGCTATCTGGTTGTGCCTTCCTCTACTCTCTTGTCAAATACTAGCCTCAAAAGCTTGCCCTGATATTCATCATTGATGTAAGTACTTATCTCAATATTCTCAACTATCTCCCTATTCTTCTCCACCTCAAATTTTATCATTGTGGTGGTTTACTTCTGTGTCTCTGGGAAAAACCCAACTACCACCGTTACTTCACCATTCATTAGTCATAGCTCTTTTTTATTTATTTTTTTTTTTTTTTGTTGAGACAGAGTCTCACTTTGTTGCCCAGGCTAGAGTGAGTGCCGTGGCGTCAGCTTAGCTCACAGCAACCTCAGACTCCTCGGCTTAAGCGATCCTACTGCCTCAGCCTCCCGAGTAGCTGGGACTACAGGCATGCGCCACTATGCCCGGCTAATTTTTTCTATATAGATTTTTAGTTGTCCATATAATGTCTTTTTATTTTTAGTAGAGACGGGGTCTCACTCTTGCTCAGGCTGGTCTCGAACTCCTGACCTCGAGCGATCCACCCGCCTCGGCCTCCCAGAGTGCTAGGATTACAGGCGTGAGCCACCGCGCCCGGCCCAATTAGCCATAGCTCTTATGATATTCACCTACTCCAACTATGCCACACTAATGACCCAATTCTAGACCTGACATTGACTCGAACTTCTCTTTCAATTACAACTATTAATTTTCTTACCCTCTTCCAAAATTTCACATTCTCAATCACGTCAACTGTATATATTCCCTGAGAACTTTCATCACTATATTTCTTCCAAATCTTTGGATCATCTCCTGAATTCACCGACCCATTACAGCCTACATCACACATTCTAATAGATGAACAGTCTTCTGTCATTGTTATTCCCTTCTTGTTTCTTTTTTTCCCCACTGCTTCTTTTGAAAAAAATACAACCCTATAAAATGTTACTGTGTGGTTTTTCTGCTCACACATATATACTGTTTTGTTTTCTCATAGAAAAATCACACAATCATGCAAACTGGTATTCCTACAAATTGAAAAAACAATGACCCCCAATTTTTCTTCTAATATACAGGATTTCAGATGTCACCAGATACTATGCATTTACCTCAAGCTGCATATCTTACCATTTCCTTCATCATTCTCATAAGATGACCTTGACTTATATTTTAGTAGAACCCCTTTAAGCTGGAGAGCAATGCTGGGAAAATGGCATGGAAGTTCCTTGAGAGAGGGACTAAATCTTGTTCTCTTATATTTCTACCAATAACATTCAGTAAAGATATTTGAAAGAATATTGGATAAATATTATTCACCATTTAATCCCTGCACAAGCAATTTTTACCACTCTAAATTATACCTGTCAGCATACAGACCTAATTTTTTCCATCTCTTAAAAAAAAAAAAAATCCTCTGTTTATCACAGTTCTTTCTCCAGGCTTTGCCCTGGTTCTTTCCTCTCTAACAATCTTTCAAAGTGCTGTCTATATTTTCTGGTTCCAATTTCTCTCCTCCTATTTTCTTATGTACCCTCCAAACTCTACTGCAAATCCTGCCATTGTGCTTACCATTCCACAGAAACTGTTCCTATCAAGGTCGTTTCTAACCTCCACATCATCAAATCCAACAGTTGATTCACGATCCTTAATTTCTCTATTAAATTATTTGACCTTCTTGAACTGTCACTCCTACTTGAAACTCTTTCTTCATACTTTCCTGTTTTACGCTATCTCTATGGCAGATCCTTTCATTGCTGCTTCCTCTTCTTCTCCTGTATCAGTAAATGTTGAAGCATCTCAGAGGTCAGTCTATGGCCCTCTTCCATTTTTTTTTCTCTTATTGACCCACCAATATCAAAATATATCTAGAATCTGATATTATGTCACCCAGCTACCAATCTACTCTAAGACACAACACACTTCTTTGTTAATCCCAACCTGAAACAATGTCTTGATTGAATCCATCTTCATAGTCTTCTTGGAAGTCTGGAACTTGATTCATTTCAGCATCCTGTATGCAAATGTCTTTAAACAAACTTTCCCAAATTTGAATGCAGTCTACTTTTGAAGGGTTACTGCATTGACAATTCCACAAAATCGTTTCTTTCAGACTTTCTCTTAATGCTGCACACGATTGTCTTCCATCACGGGTCTTGCATTGTTCTGCTTCTCTCCCACAGGTTTTCTTAAAATTCTCATACAACAGAATGCAATGTTCAGATTCCTGGCAGACATGTGCTGCTATGACACAGTCACTCTTTTTTCTAGCTCTTAATGATGTGTCTTTGTGATGGAACCATTCTGTGATGTTTAATTGTGAAGCCAAATCTGAAGACTGTGTTGATTCTTCTATAAATAAAGTAAAAGAATGAATGACTAAAAATTATATGAACCCATTTATTTATGATATTTTAATATGTTTTAAAAAATGTATATACATATTATCTATAAATATCCTAATATTTATCTTTCAAAAACCATTGGAAAATTACTTTGAGAGCTGCTACAAATGACCTTGAATTTTTAAAATTGAGATATAAAACACATATCTCCATCATATACAAAAATATAATTTATATTTTGTATAACCACATAATATTAATGTTCAATTACTTTTGGTGATATTTTGTCTTTATCATTTACTTTTGTCTTCTTGTGAAATTTGATGATGATCTTTATATTCTCTAGTGTTTATACAATGTCTACATGTATTAATTTAATAAATATTTTATGAATGGATACATTATTTAGATGCTCAAAATATGTTTAATGAATTAAAAATACTTACATTATATATTTAATGATCATTGCTAAATGTCAGGCATCAGGTTTTGGTGCTTTTACATATTAAACCAAAAAAGACTCTGACTTGGGTGGGGCAAAGGCAATATATGTAACCTAAACATTTGTATCCCCATAATATGCTGAAATAAAAAAAAATGCCAAAGCTGATTTTCTCAAAACTGCAAAAGTGTATGTCTATCTATGCAGAGAATGTTTTGAAAATTGCAAAAGGGAGAGAGAGAGAGAGAGATTGTGTCTTCTTGTAATGATATCAAAGGGTTTGTGGAGGATGCTGCAGTTGTGATAGAATTAGAGGTAAGATTTCAATTATCATTTTCTATCTCACTGTAAGCTGAATTATGAGCAATCAGCTAAATGCTTTTGTAACCATAATAAACAGGTCAGGGCCATCATGAAGTCCGTTTGTGAGATCATTTAGATCTTCTCCTTTAGGTCTCATCCACAAGAAACTCCCATTGACTATAAGGTTTTCGTATGCCTGGCTGATCATATTTTCATATAGTAGCATTTAATAAATTTCTATTGTAGAAAAATGGTTTTAGTATGTGAACTGATTTCAATTGCACTGCTCTAAATTTGTGTATACCTGCTAACTGAAATATTTTGTTAAAACTTGTTATGATAAAAATGGCCATCAGGATAGAAATTGTCTTAACATCTTGTAAAAAATTTAATAAATATTTTAATAAGCACGTAACATGCTCACATTTCAATCTACTTAAATCAGAAACTAGTAAGGGCCTATTAATTAGCAAAGTGATGTCACTATTGGGCCCTATCTTATTTCACGTCTCAGCATTTGTAATTGTCGAGTATTTTCTCTTTGCCCTCTTTCATTGGTTTCAAAAATTTTACTTTCTGTAGCCTCTTTTCTTATCTTTAGAAACTTTTTCAGTTTTTTTCAATTAGATCATGAAACTGTTCTGAAAATACTTTTCTTCTCACTTTATATCTTTCCCTGGCCAATCTCACTTTCCTTTACGTTTTCATCTACTTAAAAATCTTTGACTTCAAAAGCTATATCACTATTTTAAATTTATCTCCTCAATCTACTCAAAATCCCTGTTTCTGAATACTAGCTTGAAGAAGCATCTTTTTTTTCTTTTGTTTTCTGTTTTCTTTTTCTTTTTAAATTATTATATTTTTATCATGGGAAACTTCAAAAAAAATACCAATGTTTATAACCAGAATGTTCCAAAGCATGCCTCAGATGCAATGTTTCCAAAATACAACTCACTACTTCTGTCCCTCAATTCTCTACTTTCTTCTTTATTTCTTATCTCAGTGTACAGCAATACTGGTGTCCCAAGCCAACCTGGATGTCACGCTTAATACATTTCATACTCCTCATATCCAACTGGTCACCAATTTCTATTGATTATAATTCATAAATACATCTTAAATATGTCTTCTCCTTATAATTTTCAGAACCAGCGTGTTAGTTTAGCTATGCATCACCTCTCTCCCAAATTATTTTGATGACTTTTTAAATGATATCCCTGGCCTTTGTCTTTCTCTCTCCTCCATTCCATCCTCTACATTACTGCCAGCTTTATCTATTAAAAAGCTGTTTCTGCACTCTTCTGTTTAAAATACATAATAACTCCTCATAACAACAGTTTAAAGTCAAGTCTAGTCTCTTTAGAAAGATATGTAAGTTCAGCTTTCCTCATTTTATAAACATCTGGTTTCTTTCCTGTGTCATCTAATACTTCTCTGTTCTATAATTCAGCTTAACAAAGGATCTGTTGCTCCCCAAATGTACTGTTTAGTTCTATTTCCTATGTTTAAAACTACACTTTGTTGTAACTCTCTTTAGTGAGTCCAACTCACCTTAAAAGCTCCAAGTCTATCAATTCTTCTGTGAAGCCTTCTGATTCAAAGTCATTATTTTTTTCCTCTATGATTTCACTCTGTATGTTGGTGTTTGTGCACACTTATCACTAGTAAGTATCACATTGTACAGGTGATATTTGGAAATCATTATTTTAATTAAGAATTGAGATCATTCACAACCTATTTTTGACAACAGTGGAATTAAACTGGAAATCAATAGCAAAGATATCTGAGAAATCCCAGATATTTGGAAATCAACAACCATCTAAATAAGCCATGAGTCAAAGAGGAGGTCACAAGGGAAAGGAGAAAATATATTGAATTGAATACAAATTAAGGCAAAATGTATCAAAATTTGTGAATGTATCTAAAACGTTACTTGTAAGGAAATTCCTTGTATTAAATGCTCATATGAGGAAAGAAGAAAATCTCAAATCATTGATCCAAGCTTTTATTTTAAGAAACTAGAAAATGAGGAGCACCTTAAAGTCAAGTAAAACATGCACAAAAAGAAACAATGAGGAGCAAAATTGAGAAAGAGAAAAAGAAAGAAATTGAGCAGATCCAAAAGCCAATGATGGCATCAACAACAATAAATAAATGGGACCTGATCAAATTAAAAAGCTTCTGCACAGCCTAAGAAACTATCAAGAGATCAAGCAGACAACCTACAGAATGGGAGAAAATATTTGCATGTTACACATCCAATAAAGGTCCAATAAATACAATCTATATAGAACTCAGGAAAATCAGCAAGAAAAAAATCAAACAACCCCATCAATAAATGGGCAAAGGACCTCAACAGAAACTTTTCAAAAGAAAACAGACTAATGGCCAGCAAACCTATGAAAAAATGCTCAATATCTCTAGTCATCAGAGAAACGCAAATGAAAACCACAATGAGATATCACTTAACTCCAGTGAGAATGGCTTTTATCAAAAAGACCCAAACAAAAAAATGTTGGAGTAGGAACACTCTTACACTGCTGTTGGGACTGCAAACTAGTACAATCTCTGTTGGAAGTAGTGTGGAGATACCTCAAAGAACTACCATTTCATCCAGCAATTCCACTACTGGATATTTACCCAAAGGAAAAAAAGACATTCTATAAAAAAGACATCTGTACTTGGATATTCATAGCAGCACAATTCACAATTGCAAAGATGTGGAATCAACCCAAGTGCCCATCAATACATGAGTGAATTAATAAAATGTGTTATATGTATTACATGGAGTACTACTCAGCCACAAGAAACAATGGTGAACTAACACCTCTTGTATTATCCTGGATGCAGCTGGAGTCCATTCTTCTAAGTGAGGTATCACAAGAATGGAAAAACAAGCACCACATGTACTCACCATTAAATTGGTACTAATTGATCAACACTTATGTGCACATATGGAAGTAACATTCATAGGGCGTCGGGCAGGTGGGAGGGGGGAGGAGTGTATGGGTATATTCACACCTAATGGTACGGTGCACAATGCCTAGAGCAGCACGCTCCAGGAGCTTTAGGAGAAGCTTTGTTTAGAGATGGAAACAAAATTAAAAGATTAAAATGAAAACTCTAGGCTGGGCGCGGTGGCTCACGCCTGTAATCCTAGCACTCTGGGAGGCCGAGGTGGGCGGATCGTTTGAGCTCAGGAGTTCGAGACCAGCCTGAGCAAGAGCGAGACCCCATCTCTACTAAAAATAGAAAGAAATTATATGGACAGCTAAAAATATATATATAGAAAAAATTAGCCGGGCATGGTGGCGCATGCCTGTAGTCCCAGCTACTCGGGAGGCTGAGACAGGAGGATCGCTTGAGCTCAGGAGTTTGAGGTTGCTGTGAGCTAGGCTGACGCCACGGCACTCACTCTAGCCTGGGCAACAGAGTGAGACTCTGTCTCAAAAAAAATAAATAAATAAATAAAAATAAATAAATAAATAAATAAAATGAAAACTCTAAAAATAAAAATCCAACATAAATCCAGCAAATGGAAGACACAAACTACCAAAGCTCACTCATGAAGAAACAGATATCTGGAATAGTCGTATAATAATTAAACACATTGAATTTATTAATATATTTTCAACCCTTCTAATGAAGTATGATTCAGCTATTTTCCTCAGGTAATTAAATCAATCAATCAATCAATCATTTAAGGAGGAAATAATACCAACTGTTTATATATTGTTTCAGAGTATTACAATAAAAAGGAGGAAATAATTCCCAATTAATTTTAAGAGGCCAGCATTACCCAAATAAAAACCATTATTTAAAAAAGACATGGCAATATCCTGCATGAACATAGATTTATCAACAAAATACAAGCAATTTGAATCCAGTAACATGTAAAAACTATAATCATGATCAAGTAAGATTTAGCCTTGGAATGAAGGGCTGGACCAACATTCAAAAGTTAATTATTGAAATTGTCCATATAAATGTGAAAACATGATCCGGCTGGGAAGTGTAAAAGAGGAGGGGATAAAGAGGAGTTGGTTGATGGACACAAATATACAGTTAGATAGAAGAAATACATTTTAATATTTGATAATACAGTAGGGAGACTATAGGTAATTTATTATATAATATATTTCAAAATAGAAGATTAACTACATGTCCCCAACACAAAGAAAAGATAATTGTTTGAGGTAATGGGAATAGTAAAGTAGCATTTGCAAAAATTAGCATAATTTGTCTATTTATGATAAAAAAAAAAACCTCTAAGTAATCCAGAAATTGAAAGAAAATTTCCTCAGCCCGATAAAGAGAACCAGGAAAGAACATACTACAGAAACCATTCTTTATGGTACAAAACTGAATGTTTTTTTTTCCCCCTAAGGTAAGTGAAAAGGCAAGATGTGCACTTTGAACAATTCTATTTAGCATTATACTGGAAGCTCTAGTCAGGGTAATAGAACAAGGAAAAGAAATAAAGGTTTACAGATTGGAAAGGGAGAAACAAAACTCTCTATTCATAGATGACAAAACTATGTAGAAAATCCTGTATATTCTACAGGACATACTAGAACTAATAGTTGAGTTTAGGAAGTCTCAGGATATAAGGACCATATAAAAAAATCAATTGTATTTCTATATGCTAGCTATAATCAATTGGAAATTAAAATGTAAAATAAATTACGATTTACAACAGCACCAAAAAGTGCAGTATATTTGTATAGGTCTAACAAAATGTGTGTAAGAACTATATGCTGAAAACTAAAATATTGATGAAATAAATTAAAGAAGTCCTAAATAAATGGAGAAATATACCCTGTTTATGGATCTGAACACTCAACATAGTAATTTGATCAACAGTTTCAATAAAAGCCCAATCAAAATGCCAGCAGGATTCTTCGTAGACACTGACAAGCTGATTCTAAATCTTTTCTGGAAAGATAAAGAAATATAGTAGCCAAAATAATTTTTAAAAAGAACAAAGTTGAAGGTTCACACTACTGATTTCATGACTTTCTATAAAGCTACAATGAGACTGTAGAATATTTGTAAAAATACAGCTATAACTTAGTGGAATTGAATAGAAAATCTAGAAATAGGGCCACCAATATATGATCAAATGAGTTTTGGTAAAGGTCAAACTGATATTTTTTCAGCACATGTAGATGGAACAATTAGATATTCATATAGAAGAAAAATATGACCTATATTGTGCACTATAACCTATATATAACCGATATCTTATCTTAACAAAAATTAACTCATGAATTGATGGGCACTCGGCTGAGTCCACATCTTTGCAATTGTCAATTGTGCTGCAATAAACATTTGAGTTCAAATGTCTTTTTTGTGTGTGTGTGTGTAGGGAAGGTCTCAATTGCCTATTTTTTTTTTTTTTTTCATTTCAAAGTGTTACAGGGGTACAAATATTTTGGTTACACAAATTGCCTTTGTACCACCCAACAACCATGCCCTTTCCCTGGAGAACGTGCACTGCATTCATTAGGTGTGGATTTACCCGTTCCCTTCTCCCCCTACCACATGCCTGACACCCTATGAATATTAATTTCCATATGTGCACATTAATGTTGATCAATTACTACCAATTAAACGTTGAGTACATGTGGTGTTTATTTTTCCATTCTTGTGATACTTCACTTAGAAGAATGGGCTCCAACTCCATCCAGGATAATACAATAGGTAGTTTGTCATTTTTATGGCTGAATAGTACTCCATGTTATACATACACCACATTTTGTTAATTCACTCATGTATTGATGGGCACCTGGGCTGTTTCCACATCTTTTCAATTGTGAATTGTGCTGCTATAAACATTCTAGTGCAGATGTCTTTTTTATAGAATATCTTTTTTTCCTTTGGGTAGGTACCAAGTAGTGTGATTGCTAGATCAACTGGTAGTTCTACTTTTAGTTCTTTGAGGTATCTCCATACTACTTTCCACAGAGATTGCACTAGTTTGCAGTCCCACCAGCAGTGTAAGAGTGTTCCCATCTGTCTGCATCCATGCCAACATTTGTTGTTTTGAGTCTTTTTGATAAAAGCCATTCTCACTGGAGTTAGGTGATATCTCATTGTGGTTTTCATTTGCATTCCCCTGATGATTAGAGATGTTGAGCATTTTTTTCATATGTTTGTTGGCCATTAGTCTATCTTCTTTTGAAAAGTTTCTGTCCATGTCCTTTTCCCACTTTTTAATGGGGTTGTTTGATTTTTTTCTTGTTGATTTGCTTGAGTTCTTTATAGATTCTAGTTATCAGCCCTTTATCAGATGTGTAGTATGCAAATATTTTCTCCCATTCTGTAGGTTGTCTATTCACTCTCGTGATAGTTTCTTTGGCTGTGTAGAAGCTTTTTAAGTTGATCAGGTCCCATTTATTTATTTTTGTTGATGTTGTGATTACTTTTGGGGTCTTATTCATAAATTTTTTGCCTAGGCCAATGTCTATAAGAGTTTTTTCAACATATCTCACAGGTTTCTTTTTGATGAAAAGTCTTTTTTTCCTTTGGGTAAATATCCAATAGTGGGCATACTGGATGGAATGGTAGGTCTACTTTTAGTTCTTTGAGGAATTTCCATACAGTTTTCCATAGAGGTTGTAGTAATTTGTTGTCCCACCAACGTGTATAAGCATTCCTTTCTCTCTGCATCCATGCACACAGGGAAGTAAAACTCAGTGAAAATCAACTGGGGCAAAGAAGGGGGTAAAAAACTACCTAACGGGTACTATGAACACTATTTGGGTGACAAGCACATCTTTAGCAGAGACTTAAGCATTACCCAAGTGATCCATATAACCAAAAACATTTGTACCCCTCTTAATATTTTGAAATAAAAAAATTAGCTCATGATGTATAGCGTAGACATAATGCCATAATTTCTAAATGCCATAATTTCTAGACCATATGAGAAAATTTTTGAATGTGGACTAGGTAAAATTTCTTAGATGCAACATCAAAAGTATGATCGAATAAAGAAAACAATGATAAACTGGACTTCACCAAAATTTTTAAAATTCTGTTTTTTGAATACACTGTTAAAGAAATAAAAGGCACAGACTGGGAAATACTGTTTAAAAAACACATGTTATGATAAAAATACTACTCAGTGTATAAAAACAACTCTCAGAACTCAATAAGAAAAAGAAAACCAAAACCAAAATGGGCAAAAATTTTGAAGAGATACTTTATCAAATAACATATATATATATAGACATAGATATATGGCACATAAGCACATAAAAATGTGCTCAACATTATTAAGTGCAAATGAAAACCTCAATTTAATGCTAAATATATATTAGAATGACAAAAAAAAAAGATCAAATGCTGCTGATAATGTGAAGCAAATGGAAATTTTATACGTTGATGATTACATCAAATTTAAATTACAGTTTGGAAGTTTTTATAAAGTTAAACATGTACATATCATTTGACCCCACAATTTTATACCCCAAAGAAATAAAAACTTATGTTTATGTAAATTGTGTAAAAGGCAAAATCATGGAACAGAAAAATGTCCAATGAGCCCACCATTGATAATTGGAGGGGTTGGAGAATGGGACCCTTCAACGTAGATGCAAGGTAAATCTACCTCTTATTAAGTGGGAGAAGGATGATTGTGAAATAAGAGGTGAAAACTCAGTGGTAACACATGCATTCTCAAGTTCCCAGAGATCACTTTCCAGAGAGTAGATAGGGACATTGAGGATCTCAAAATTTTTCACTTTAGAACTATTTGATTCCACATGTCTTTTCAAAAGTCTTCGTGTACCCTCAAGGGTACATGCTGACTAATTTGACTACCACTGCTTCAGTGTTAGCCTGATTAAATGTCCCTACCCAAAGGCAAGTATAACTCCAGGCATTTAGTTATGTTTTGGGCTCTCCTAGAAGACTCACACTTCCTTAACAACAGAGATGATATCTTATTTGTCTTCTTTCATCCAGGTATTGTGCAAAGTGATAATAAACATCACATGTATATGTATTGGATGAGTAAATCTATAATTCTAATGACTCAAATGAAATTTGAACTTGGAGTTGTAAGGCTGGTGGCAGGTACCCCTCCCCTCCCTAATGAAACAAGAAGAAGTCCCTCCTATCCCTCAATACCCGCCCCAAAGCTGAAACAAAGAAATTCTTCATTCCTCGCACCAACATCTCCTGGCCGAAGAAGCTCCCATCCCCCAGCCCTAAGAACCTATATAAACCCACTCAGATTTCTGGGCGGGGCAGCTTCTCTGGGTCCCGTGGGTCTGGTGAGGCTCGCCCGGGTCCCTCTCTTAGGGACTCGTTACCCCCACCGGGGAGCGCCCCAATAAAGCCTCTTTACTTATCCCTTTCAACTCTGTTGTCTTTCTTTCTCTGGTGCCGGCTACTTCAAAGAAACCTTACAGGAGTTAGCAATTTAAGAAAATATGTCATGAACTTAATGAAGTCTACAGCTCACAGAACCCCAAGTCACAACAAGAATTAAATCATTCCTCCAAAAAGAATTAATTGAATTACATAGATATGGTTAATTTTGAAATTGTAGTTCTTTCTTTATAATTGTAAACATTCCTTACAACAAAGTGTTACCTGATTTATTGATGCATTTTTTTCCAAGCAATTTGTTCACAGTACAATAGAGGTCATCAGTGCAGACACACTCTTTAAATTGAAAATAGCTTTCCACTAAGAACTGGATACCCAGGTTACAGTGTGATGAATTCCTCATCTTGCAGGGGTCACCTGGATTCACAATCAAACATATTAACACTCCAGATATTAATCTGATTATAATTTTTGAGCCTCCCTATTCAAAATGCTTTTAATATGTCAATCTGAGTAATTCATTAGCATAGTAAGATTATCTGGGATTGCTGCAGGATGTCCATATAAGTGACTTTTTAAGCAAAACATCTATTTTTACTGTATTTTTCTAGAGTACTTTCTAAAACAGATTAAAACTTTCTGCATTTCAAAACAGCTTTGTTCCTACTTAGAATGCTGAATTTTTCCCTTCAGTAATAATTAAAGCTGCCCTTACATGAAGTAACTAAAATGCTCTCCAATCTTAGCTATTTTTATCTGCTTATTTGTTTTATTAACTATTTTGTCTTAATCTGATATTTTATTTTATACTTCATTCTAAGATTATAATCAGAAATGTGCAGGTGGCTCCAAATTTACAAGAAATGAAGTAGTCCTGAAGCTTAGAAAGCACTCAATAAATATTATTAAATAAATGAATGTGTCTTTCATAATTACTAATATTTTTTCTGTGTTAATTTAAAAATCCATATTCTTCTATGTGACAATTTTCTTTTATTCATTATTCTGAGGAAAACTACTTGAGTTTATTTCATTTGTGCATTTGAGAGTATTTCTATTTCATCTTCATGCATAGAATAATTATGCAAATACTATTGTAATTTACTGCAAATGGCTTGTTATTTACATACTAAAATTCACAAATAAGTTATATAATAATTCATAACATACTGTTATATTTTGACAACACATTTTAAATTGCCTTATAAAATAAAGCAAGAGGTTTTATCATCAAAACAAATAACATTTTTTTTCATCCTCTGTCCTCAACTTAAAATTATTGTGTTACTTTGAGAACTTATGCCTTTGGAATTCCTTTTCCTGAACAATAATATGAATATTGGCTTAGACAGCTATAACTTTCCTGGGAGTGTGAATATTCCATGTACTCCCTCCAGGGCAGAGACCAGGGCATAGAAGAGAAGGAACTCCCTCTGTCTTCCTACATATCCTATGCAATTCATTGAGGTCATGCTGCTGGGCTCGCTGGTGGAGACTGTGTACGCTGCCATTGTTAGACCTATAGACTGCTGTCTCTTAAGCCAACATACTCCACTTTACGTATTTTGAGAGATAAAGGAATCACGTGAAGATAGGCAAGAGTCTTGAGCAGTACAGAACTTACGCTTTGTGAAGTGGATGGAGAAACAGAGTGAGTCATAGAATACATTTTTTTATTTTCCCACTTGTATTTCTCTTACTAAATATCCCAGAAAGTTTATCAGATTATTTAGAGTATTATAATATTCATAATACAAGATAATAAAACTTGTCATTATATTAGAATACTATTATCGAATAGTTTTGTCATGACATTATTAGGGGAATGTCCTGCTACATAATCAGTTTATTCTATTTTAATGAATGGGTTCTTGCTATAATCCTCTCATTAAATATTTAGTCATCTACTTGAATATTTGGGACTTTTTTTCTATTTAAGCAACTACCACTCACTCTCTAATCTTCACATTCTTTGCCTCTTGACCCTCCCATGAATGTTTGGAATGTAGGACAAGTTAAAAACAAAAATATGTTTTTACTTGTTCTTGATGCAGTTGAAATAGAAGTATATATATTTCAAGGAAATACAGTGCATTTTATACATGCACAAATAAATTACAATTGTTATTATAACAAACCTGTTTGTTTTTCTATTTTATCATTAACATACTAACATCTAAACAAAATATTAAAATTTTATTTAAAAAATTATCACCATGGCTCTGAGAGGCATGCATTTAATTGCAGCAGTATACATGGTGAGATGAGTAAGAAAATAATCTGGAGTAGCCGGGGATGGTGGTTCATGCACATGATCCCAGCTTCTCAGGAGGCTGAGTTAGGAGGATTGCTTGAGCCCAGGAGTTCAAGGCTTCAGTGAGTTATGATTATGCCACTGCATGCTAGCCTGGGTGACAGGGTGAGACCCGGTCTCTAAAAAATAAAATAAAATTAAATTAAATTAAATTTGGAATCTTGCATGAAACTTCCTTCAGTGTCATTACATCAGGACCCTTTAGTAATTAAGAAAATCCTTTTGTAAGTACATTTGCTAATAGGTGATTGAAGGTGAATCAATTGAATATCAAGATTTAGTAGGGTATGTGCAGCAAAACCAATTTAGTTCCTAAAATAGTGAAAGAAAATATCAAATCCTATTTTTATCTTAGTAAAAAGAAATAATTTGAGTTTATTTGAGCAATTTGTTTTACCTGAATCATTGCAGGCCTCGTCCATTACTTTCCATGCATGTTTACATCCATTTGCATCATTTAGACATTGCTCTCTTAAATCTGTGCAATCACTGGTTTGGGAAGCATACTCATTTTCCCAGCTTAGCCCCATAGCTTGAAAAACAACAACAAAAACAAGTTGTAATATTACAGTTTGGCAGCTGTTTTCCCCAAAGCTAAGTTATAAATAATAAAGAGCAGAATTATGGAAAATAAGATGTGGTAAAATTACTATAAGGCTGGAATCAATCTTAACCTCCCCCTCTAGCTATACAACTATATTTCTCCTATACAAGATTCTTAAATGACTAGTTTATGTTTGTTCCCTTTGCTTTCTCATTGCCCATTCGTTCCTTCATTTATAATTTATTTTTATGACTACTGTTCCATTGAAACAGCTCTTATAAAATGTCTTTAATCATATCCTTAATGTCAAACTTAATAGTTTTGAGATTTATCTCACCTACTTTTAACATTTGGCATTTTGTTGATGTTTTTGTTCTTGAAACTCTCTCTTTGTCAACTCAAACTTCTAGTTCTCTTCATATTTATCCATTTCATATTTTCTGGCTATAGTTAGAATTCTTCCCAAGATCCTCTTACTCTTCTTTTAAAGAGTATTTTTAGCCTAGGTTCTGTCCTCAGACCTTCCCTGTTTTCATTTCATACATTCTGTGTGGACAACTCCACGTTATACCCTCCCATCTACCTAATGTGCTATTCCAGTCCTGCAATTTCTTTGTTTATTTCTTTTGGGTGGTTCCTTATACCATGGCTTTCATATTCCTCCCCATGTGCAATTTGGAAGTTCTCAAGTATTTAGTTTCCCAAATATTCCATGCTGTCTTATACCTCTGAGCATTTACTATCTTGTCCCTGGTAAACACTCCCTTTCTTTTTCTTCAGGAATAACCAACCCTTCTTGTCCTTTCATACTCAACACAGTCATTACCTCTTTTAAGGAAACTTTCCCTGAATTCTATAACCTCTTTTCCCACACTCAAACTGAATTTGACATCCCTCACCTGTTTATCTAGAAATTTAAGGATTCCCCAGGTATAGTATTTACTGCTCTGTAGTCTGTGTATTCACGTGCTTGTGTTCACCACTAAATTTTGGGGCTTTACTGAGCAGGCATTAAGGGTAATTTATAATTGTATTTCCATAATCAAACACAATGATGCATTATAGGTGTTCAATAAATGTATGTTGACTTATGCCAAACATATTAGTTGTTTATAGATGAGTTATATATAAATAACTGATAATATATAATATAAAATAACACCTTCCACATATTTACAAGTTATTTTTAGTGAAAGACAAAATGATCCAGCAAGTTTTCTAAAAACAATAAAGAAAATAGCAATGCTAATTGAAAATGTTCTATAAGTTAGTCAAATTGATTCTGCACACTGACACTAGCTTAATCGATTAATTAAAATATGGGAATCACAATTGAGTTATAGAAATAGTTATATTAACTATAATCAAGAGACCTCAAGCCGTGTCTTAATCAGAGCCAAATCATTTGAATTTTTTAAAAGATGACGTTAATTATGAATCACCTGTGACAATGTAGTTATAGGTTTCAAATAAGGCCTTGAAAACTTTTCTTTTATCTTACCTCTTTCCAAACCTTGTCTCCTAAGGAGAATCCAAGACAACTGATAGGACCATGTGTACTACTTGCTCAGTCACTGCCTTTGGAGGTTTAGGCCCATGGGTGTGGCTTGGTCATATTTTTCTTGCTGAGGGCTGGAGTGAAAATTGACATATCAGCTTTCTGTTTTTTCAGGTGTTCATGGGCAATTTCATCTAGCCAAGCTCCTGTGCTTCTAAGTTGGCAAGCCCAGAGAAAGAGAAAGAGGGCTCTTTCAATCCTGGCCCAAAGTTACCTGGTCAAATTCAGTTTTCCAAAGACCCTGAAATAAGGGATTTCATGTCATATACTGAATTTATAAGAAACTGGCATTTTATGTGCCATTGATCATTATATTTTGTGAAAATCTGTCTCAAAAAACTTGTAAGTGATGGTCCCCTGGACATACCATCAAAACATCACTGGTAACTCAGAGTAATCATTTATGAATTCTACATATCTTGCCCAAATATGTTTTACTTCCTTTCACATTTTCAATTTTTGGTTGAATAATCCACTTGATTGATTATATCATATAATTTTCTATACCTTTCATTCAGATAAAATATCCAATCTATTAAGAAAATCATCTCAGTGATGTGGCCCACAAGAACCAAAAATACAACTTTACTTTTCCAAAATTTGCCTTTTTTTTATTCCTGACTATGATCTGTGGCTCTGTAATCAACCTGGATTTTTCAAAGATTCTCCTGAAATGCTCAGTGAAAAACAGATTCTATTTTAAAATTAATATGATAGAGAATGTTGTATCTTATATCATCTTCTTAAAGATGTGTAAGGCTCATTAGCCAAGTAAATGCTCTGAGTTTTAACATTTCACTGTTTTCATGTTTCTTTGGCCACAGAAATGTCTCTCAGCACAAGATCTATTTAGGTAATGTGGAACAAGTATTCTGAAGAATGCAGTATGGAAAATATCGATACAACCTGTCAAATAGTACAATTTTGTTCCTAACAACATTAGAAGTTATTTCCCTCCTTCATGCAATCTGTTGTCAAGATTAATTTAAAAGTAAAAGATCAAAACGAGGCCATTGACTTTTCAACTGAGGCCGGGAGGTTGTAATATATTTTGTGTATTCTGTGTTATATCGCTGCTTGATCTACAAAAACTAAAGTCTCCCAGATTTTTCTTTATAACAAAAAATAGACCTAAAGAAATATTAGAAATCAATACACAAATAAGATAATATTTTAGAAATAAGTACAAGAAGCAAAATTTTGGAACACTGAAGAACAATTATTTAAAACAAAGAAAATATGAAACTATATAAAAGATTCCTTTTCTTCTTGACTTAATTTTCTTACTTGATTTATTTTGACTCTCTTTTTATGTTCAACATAATTTAAAGTAACCTTCTTTGTTTTCTTGCCCACAGTTATGCCTTTATTCATCAATATCTATTAGAGTAAACAGAAAATATCTTGGTTTTGCTTTAATGTCCAGCTACAATCATAGCTATCCTTTTTTCTGAATTCAATTTATAGATTCTACCACATCCTGAAGAAGATATAAAAGATACTCTAATCTAACACATCTAGCAATTAGATTTTCATAGATTCTATATTAACTGCAAAATATTTTTTCATCAACATCTACCATACATTCATAGGATCCAGTATAAGATGGATAAATCCACACTTTATCTTTAGTTCATAAAAATTGATCAAAATGTGAAGCATTTGATGTGGTGTTAAGTTGCTGTACTCTAATAAATGCCTCCTACTTAGTAAATATTAACACTTTAGTGGGATCAGTTGGTTTAAATTAATTTTTATTTAATTTCAAAGCAGAACAGATAAATAATTATCTTGAAATATGTCATCTTATAACTTGTAAATAGGTTCTGGAAGGTTTCATTTCTAAAAGGTTCTAGTACATATGTGAATTCCATAAATCCTAATAAATAACTCAAAGTCTCTGGATTACTTTATATACTAAAACAGAAGCAACCTGAAAAATTAATGAAATTATCGCATTATGCATTTTCTATAGAGTTAGAAATAAGTAAGTAAAAGTGAGCATACATTTTTGCAAGAGTAATAGACCACATTAAAGTATAGATTCGTAACATAATTGGTACTTTATATTATAAGCCCCTGTGAAGCTAAGTTAGATGGGATGGCATTTGATTTACAAAGAATTGGTATTATAAGGAATTCAGATAAACCAGAAGCACACTTCACTTACCCAGGAAAATGAGCACTATCATTTTGGATAACTTGGGGCTGTTCATCTGGAAGAAAGGCAGATGTGTTTACTCCAACCACCTTCTTAACAGAAACTGTCCAGAATAAGGCTTCAGCTTCTGCTTTTGCTTCCTAAGAGCATTACCAATTCAACTCAGCTTCCTATGTCATCATTTCCTCACCAATCTTTCCTGAGCTGTGAACTTTCCTAATTATATTCAAATTCAATTATTCTCCTGAGTGCGCTCATCTTGGATATTAGGACATTATGCTTCTAAGAAAGCCCAGAAGTCAAACATTAAGGGGGAATGATACATACTCTGCACATTCATGAGGAAGATTTTTTTTCTCCAACTAGAATGCTAAAACCTACCAAATAGGACTCAAGATTTTCACAGACACTTGAATATGCTCAGTTCCCACTTTATTCATTAGCCTCATTAAGGCAATCTCATGTAATCTGAGGATATGAAAAACTAGAAAAGACATCAGCAGCCCAGGAAAATGTATGAGAAATCGAAGTTTCACTAGAATCATACTAGTATACCTCATCATCCCAAACAAGAAATGTTCTATTACGTGTGCCACAAACCCCAGTATGCTCAAAAATTGTGCTACTTCACTTATAGTTCCTCATATCCTCCAAATATGGCTACAGTGTAAAAAGTAACTCCTCCCAGTGATGCAGAAATTCTCTGTTCCACTGGCATGGTAATCACCCACCTCTGTGCTCACCACTTGACATTGCTTTTCTCCTGGCTTCAATGAGGAGCAGTATTTGTCTCACGTTTTCCTTTGATTATGCTCTTCCACATAAGCTTATAGCACATCATCTCCCTTGGGGTGTCATGAGGCTTCTGTTTTTAAATCACCCTTAGACCTTTCTGTAATGGATGCTTAGGAAATATAAAATGCTGCTTTGGCAAAAAATTTATAAAAAGATAGGAATGGGAGAGAGGAACATATGTGCACAGTTACACAATTAAAGAGTTTTTGATTACATATTGTTGATGTTTATTTCATACTGGTAGAGAAGTTATATTTTGTTTTCAGGATGCATAATGGAAAAAGCACAGACTCTGGAGTCCAACAAAGCAAAATTATAACACTATTTTTCTATAGATCTAGACAAATGACTTAATACTAAAAGTTATTCACTCTTCTATAAAAGAGGTTGATTGTATCCATGTTTGCTGTAATATAAAGGATGTATAGAGGGGATTATATCACAGAGATCAAGAAATGATTATATTATACCCATTGACTTCATTATTTAATAAAATATTACAAAATTAATTAATTATTTTTCTTTTAAAGAGACTGAATCACTCAATTTGTTTTGTAACCCCTACCAAGATAATTGTTCTTTTTGGTATAAGCCAACTTAAAATGATTTACACTAGATTCAGGATTGGTAACTCCCACAGTTGAAGAGTCCAGGTGAAGAATTAATTGCAGGCCTGTTTTAAACCATTTCTTCAGAAGGATGTTTGCCAAGGGTGTGAGTTGTTGTCTTTTTCCTCATGTCTCTTAGTTGCCTTCCTCTTCATCAGCTCCACTCCCAGACAGGTTCTTTTCTTTTGGTGGGAAGGTGGATGCCAAGCCCTTGGTAAACATCCTTCTCTCTTAGGAACCAGAGGGGAAAGGGTGACTCTTTTCCTATTAAAATTACAGAATTAAGTCACATCAATCCTAGATGTGTCAAGTGCCCATCAGTCGTGCCCAGGGGAACTGATCCCATGTCCAGCAACAGAGATGTAGGTTGTAGGTGGAGTTGGCCCTATTCAAAGCACAAGAATGGATGGTGCGGAAGAGATGCATGGCCAAGGAAAATCACAATAACACAAGAAGCAGGTGAAGGGATCTTAGGCCAGCATAAACAACATGCTCAGTAAAGCATCCAAATGCTGAGTTTAAGTAGGGCAACCACTGCAAAATAAATGTGCAAAACAAAGAAAAAGAATAACAGAACACAATTTTAGATTGAAGGGAGATGACAAATTGTGACTTTCTAGAATCCAGTGATATATGAAACCTGAATGTAAGACACATTCAGGTGAATGATGATAATCTCTGCCAAACAGGTACACCTGCTTAGGTCTAGTGCTTACAAGTGTAGAAAGCACCAGTGGTCATTTAACTGCTAATGCCAAGCAGAGGCCGGGTGGCTCATGCCTGTAATCCTAGTACTCTGGGAGGCTGAGGCAGACCGATAGTTTGAGCTCGGGAGTTCAAGACCAGCCTGAGCAAGAGCGAGACCCCCTCTCCCTCTCCACTCCCATCTCTACTAAAAATAGAAAGAAATTAACTGTACAACTAAAAATATATAGGAAAAATTAGCCAGGCATGGTGGCACATGCTTGTAGTTCCAGCTACCTGGGAGGCTGAGGCAGTAGGATTGCTTGAGCCCAGGAATTTGAGATTGCTGTGAGCTAGGCTGACGCCACGGCACTCTAGCCCAGACAACAGAGCAAGACTCTGTCTCCAAAAAAAAAAAAAATGCCAAGCAGAATAATAATCATCAGTTGTATGGCTATGTAAAGCACGCATATTGTGCCATCAGTCCCTTTCTCTATAGACCCCTCCTCAGAATATTTTAAAGGCATAAAATTTTAAAAAGCATTATGAAAGAAATTAATTATATTAAAATATAGTTATCAAAATATTTTTAAAATAAATTTATGATAAAGTAATATATGCAATTCTTAAAGGGAGTAAATATCAAGATCTAAGTGGCTCTAATAATACCGTAGTTTCAGTGTAGTAACAATCATAGATTCTAATTTGAGATGTCTTCCACAAATGCAATGTCACATAAAAATATCTGTAATTTCTATTGGTGGCAAACATAGCACAGGAAACACTATATTTCAATTAATTTAGTAAAAAGAGAACACAATTTTGCCCCAAGCAAATTTAGACACCTCAGATTAATAAAATCTAATTTAATCTCAATGAAAACAATATTCTCATTTATTTAAATGAAGCTGCTATCCAATAGGAACATTTTAGAGGTGAGAGGGAATGATAAAATCATCAGTTTCAATAGTTTCTAATGGTAATGTGTGCCTGATTTAAAATATATCGTATGCTTCAAATAAATGCTATAAATAAATAAATGTAACATTAGAAAGTGGAGCTACTCTGGTAGAAATTTAAGTGAGAAGCCCCAAGCTGTGCATATTGGGCTTTGCCATCACCAACCACAGCTGCCCTGCAGGCATCCAAAGGCTCCAGAATTCCTATTCAAAATTCCCTGATCTTATTAATTGCTTTAAATTTTTTTTTCAGATAAAGAATTATTCTCATGGCAGTTAAATGAAATGTACCAGACCACACACCTGGACAAAAGAAATTCAATATTTACTGAAAGTTTCTTGCATCCAAGACTCTGCAAAAATGAGGTATGGTCCCCAGTTTTGTGGGTCAGGTAAACCAGGATGCAGATAAAAACGGAAGGAAAGAAAAAAATGTTGAAAAAGCCCCTATGATAAATCCATGGAAAAAAAAATCTATATATTAGAAGACATTTCTCTTTGGAACACAAAGTTGTTTAAACCTTGTGTTTAATGATATGTGACTCCCTGCCAACCACCCCGGTATTATTCCTATATTTGTCTATTTACAACTTTTGTAACATGTTCTTTTCTGGAGGAGAGAGATAAAGTCTGATCAGCCTCAGATTTAGAGTCAATCAAAAATTGACACCTCTAGACAGAATATATTCATCTGGTGGTGACTGCTTGGCTATAAGACCAGTAAACAAGATTCTAAGGCTCTGAGTAATAAAGACATCATGTAGTAATTTTTGGAGAAATGAAAGACTCTTACTGTTTTGCACTAGAGGTCCTCACCAGAAAAAAATAATTATGCTAACATGATAATATGATTAATAACCTCACCATGAATTGCTCATTGAGTTCCATAAAAACAAACTGATGGGAGGTGACTATCAGTGGGGGAAGAGGGCAGCCAGGTTTGGGAGAACCTGAGAAACTTCATGGAGATAAGACTCTGATCTGTGTTCTGAGGACTTCAGAGGGATTAATACTACTGAGACTTACAATGGATGAGGAGGGAAAGATAACTGGCTAGATTATGAGTGACCTTTTATGCCTTACCAAGGAGACTAGAGTTTTCCCAACAGAGAAGAGGGAAGCCGTTGGTGAGTTTCAGCAGAAAGTAACCAGATTGGGGTTTTAAAAAATTGCTTGAGCAATGCTATGGAAGATGGTTTGGAAACAAGGATAATTGCCGGTTATGAGGCTATGTCAGTAGTTGAGGAAAATCATGGTAAGACTTGAACTAAGAAGTAATGACAATGGACAGAAAGTAGTAGATCCAAGATATTTAAGGATTTAAAATTTATAGGCTCTAGTGACCATTTGAAATGGGGGGAAGGGGAGATTGGAGAAAAGGAGGATTCCAGGATGAGTCTTTACTTCTGGTTTGTGTGACTTGTTCCTTGTTTCCATTTATCAAGGCATTTAATCCATGATTCAATGCTCTGTATACAATATAATTGTATCCATTGACGAAGTTAAAAATTAGAATTAAACAATAGTTCCTACAGTCCATGTTGTCACTGGGCAAGATAGGTTGGCTGTCTCCAAGAGGATCAAAATTGCTCCAAAAAATAACATTGCATTGGAGGATTTTTGTTGTAAAAGATCTGGCTCTCAATCTAATAGAAAACCAAGAATGGATTGATCTTTTATGACTTCACTAATATTAAAAAAGATCACAGAAATGGAAATGTAAATAACATTGGCAATTTATTTATAAAAATAAATATATTTATTTATAATAGAAAATAAATATAAATATTTATTATATATATTTATTTATAATAGAAAATAAATAAGAATATAAAATAATTATAAATATAAAAGTAAATATAACTGCTATTTTCTTCATGTAGGCATACCAGCAGGAAAAAGGATGGGTGAAAAAGAATTTAGATTAAGGGGGATTTCTTCCATAATTAATTCTATATAATCTGAATATATAACAGCATTGGGTTAGGATAACCACTTTGTATCATTCTTCATGATAATGAAGTATGTGCCCCATTCTTGCTTTCTTTGGATAAATTAATATACTCAATCAGATCAGCCCAACTGGCTGGAGAAGCGCTGCCCCCTTTCAGCTAAAATTAAACATCTCTCTGTGGTTGTGTTTTGTTGATTTTATAGTTCAGGCTTTCTTAGATAATCTTTCTTTCAATTTCTTAAAAAACACTGTAACTCTAATGCACTACCAATACCCTTTGCTTTGGCACAATTTAAACACTTTTATTGTAGAACATAATTTACAATTGAACTAATCATAAGGGTCAAATCTTGTCCCTTACCTGCAAAAAATGTATGCAATGGAAGGTTTTGTATGTAAAGCAACTAATATTCCCATCTAAAAACAGTAGTTCTATATATGGCTTTGAGGTGGTTCTAGAACTTCTACTAGTGGGGTATGATTTTCAAAAATTTGTGACACCTCTAAGACCATAATCAAGATCAATTATTAAAAACATTCTTAATTCCTTTAAATGTCGTTACCTTAATTTCTATCTGTTCTCTACATTTCTATTAATCTTGCAGTCTATTGTACATTCTGATTATCATTATGAAAAGATGTTACGTACCTGCCGATTCAGCAGTTATTACTAAATGGAGGAGGAATCACTTCTTCCCAGATCATCTCAAAGCATAATGCATTTATATTCAAATTTAATATATTTTCTTCCCTTTATTATAGAATATAGTAGCCTTTGAGATGCGGTCAGCCACAGTGCAGACATTGTCTTTCAGAGAGATGACTGAATGGGGAGGTGGATATTCCTGCTGGATTATAGACTGGACAATTCTGTAAGGCCAGTTCTCCCAGTGAAGCACTGGAGAAAAGCTCTGGACATCCCATGGGAGAGATGTCTGGTGGTAACATTCAAAGATTTTTAATATGATATGTAGTTAAGGCTATTAGAAATGGATTCATACTTTTAAAATTGTCTCTTTTTTCCTTTTTCAAAGTAATTTTTCCATTGTAAAAGTTCTGATACTTATATATAGCATTTGAAAAACATAACAAATGAAAGTATTCATATTTAAGGCACCCAGATATACCTAGTGTTTACCAGTTGGTGTCATTCCTTTATATTGTTTTACTTATTGTGGTACCGGCAACATGGTGGAATAGGAGGCTTCTGACAGTCTCTCTATCCACAAACACACCAAATCCAAATAAACATTTATTTACAGATTAATTCCCTCTGAGAGAAAGTCAGAAACCAGTTGAGGGATTCTTACCCCCCAGGACCAGGCAATGAAGAAAACATGCACATTGAATGTGTAGGAAAAGCTGAGGCACACCCAGGCATGTACACCCCCACAATACTTCACCATACAATCAGGAAAAGGTGTTCCCAACACCAAGATTATCCCTGTAGAGAGGAGGGTTAGATCTCACAAATAGTGCTCTAACTCTAAGGTGCCCTGTGGTTAGCTTTTAATTAACAAACTTGGGAGCAGAGAGGATTAGGCATACACAAATCTCTCTAGTCCACAGGAAATCATGGCAGTTTTATACGGGTGTGCAAGCACCTTCAGGGACTTTATCCCCCTGGATTAGTGCAGAGAAGGGGCTCAGAAAGGCCACTTCTGTTTCTCCCTGGAAGGGGTTTATAGCATACTCTTCCTGTGGCTATTTGACAGCCTGGTTTCTAACTAATATGCATTGGCGTGTTAAGGGGGCAGTCAAAACTTAGCCCTCTGGCAGCCTGAGCAGCAGCTTGGCAATTCCTGAGCTTTCCCCTCAGTTTGCACCAGCAATAACTCCAGGTCTCCAAATTTCCCTAGGATGGAGTTTGTACACTCATCGACTATCCAGACTTTTACAGTATCCTCCTGAAAGACTGTATCCCAAACCTCCCACCTCTGGGAGCAGAAGAGATTAGGCATATGTGAGTCTCTCAAGATCGTAGAACAAAGAGGTGTGTTTAAACAGGGGTGCAAACACTTCCAGGGGTGTCATCCCCTGGGAGCAGTGAGAAAGGAGCTGGAATGCAAGGCAACCATTTTCTCTCCAGAAGGGATTTACTGTACACTCTTCCAGTGGCCTGGCCTTTAATTAATTTGCATCAGGGAGCTTACAAGGCAGACAAACAGTAGATGATCTCAGGCAGCCTGAGCTGGAACTTGGCACATCCTGAGCCTTTCCTCTAGCTTACCCCAGTGATAAATCCAGGTCAATCTATTCGTACTGGAAGGAGTTTAATCACACACTGAGTGCCACAACCTCTATAACTCCCACCCAAGGGACTGTATCCTAAATGATCTAGCTCTGGGTATCAATGGAATTTTGCATTCCTGACTTTCTCTAGACCACAGAAAACAAAGAGGTGGACATACAATGGACCAACACAAACTTCCAACAGCTCTCTCTCCAGGATCAGAGGATGCTACCTGAATATGACTATAGGCATTTGCCACAGAACCTCTCCCAGCTTAGTGCAGAGAGAACAGGAGAATAACTTCTGTGCTTAGCTTCAACATGAGGATATAAGAAACTGGAAAACACGCACAGACACACATACACAAACACACACATATTTAAAAAAAAAACAAAACAAAACAAGATAAATCTACAAAAACTGACTCAAGTGAATTGAAGATAAGTAATTTACTCAACAGGGAATTAAAAATAATGGTCATAATGATGCTTACTGAGGTCAGGAGGGCAATGCAGGAACAAAATAATAACTTCAAACAAAGAGATAGAAAGTATATACAAGTACTAAACAGAAATCATAAAGCTGAAGAATACTATAACTGAGCTGAAAAAATCAATACATGTTACACCAGCAGACTAGATTAAGCAGAAGAAAGGATTAGTGAACTCAAAGACAAGTCACTGGAATTCATCCAATCTGAGGAGCAAAAAGAAAAAAATCGTAAAAAGAATTAAGATAGCTTAAGAGATTTATGTGACATCATTAAGCAGAACAATGTACACACTTTAGGCATGCAAGAAAGAGAAGAGAGAGAAAAAAGGACAAAAAGAATATTGAAAGAAATAATGGCAAACACCTTTCCAATCATGGGGAAAAAATAGAAAGTCAGATCCAGAATCCCAAAGGACACTAAATAAAATGAATCCAGTGATGCACACCAAGGCACGTGATCAAATTGTCAAAAGGTAAAGACAGACAGAGTGCAGAAAGCAGCAAGGGAAAAGCAAATAGTCACATATAAGGGAACACCCATAAAATTATCAGCAGATTTCTTCACAGAAACCTTGAAGACCCGAAGGGAGTAGGATTATGTATTCAAAATTTTGAAAGAAAAAAATGCCAACCAAGAATACCATACCTATTCCCATCTTTCAAAAATGAAGAAATGACAAAGACTTCTCAGACAAACAAAAGCTGAGAGTTCATCACCTATAAAGTTGCCTAATAAGAAATATTAAAGGGAATTATTCAAGCTGAAAGAAAAGGATGAAAATTAGTCACATGAATACAGTTAAAGTATAAAACTCATCTATCAAGGGTTCTTAAAAAAATAAAAGGAAAAATTAATTCTTTTATTTAAAATTATTTATGTTTTTAAAGCATCGTTGTTATCATATATGTATACACATTTGTACATTAGAGAGTTAATAGCATCTGTTACTTATATTTTTTTGCAAAATCAAGAAAATAAAAAATCACCATTATTCCACTACATTTGTGTAATTAATGTTAACATTTGGCTACCTTTCTTAGGGTTTTGACATACATATGTACCTTTATACAATTTTCAAAACATACTTAGTACAGGATTATTCATAAATTATAAATGAAAATTATGTGAAAAAAGACTTGGTGAAAGTTAGTATCTACTCTGAAATTGTCCTGATGACAATTTCCATCAAAATTCTAAATTTAAAAAATTCTAGTTTTACCTCTTGAATATAAGGTATTAATAACTTTAAAAACTAGACCCAAACCACGCTAAGACAGAAGTTCAAATGACTCAAATTTCTTGAAGAGTACATAAGCATTTTATCCATAAAGTGTATTTTTTTGTTGAAATTAATCAATTGTCTTTTTTGATTCTATAAGTAACCTATAATCATTGTTAAAAATTAAGAAAATAAAGGAAATTATAAACAATAAAATAAAATAGTATATAATTTCACCCCCAAAGATAAATAATATTAAAATGTGATGTACATCTTTCAAACTTGCTCTAGACATATTTATAAGTATGCACGATGTACCTTTTATTATTATAAGATTGCACTCTACATAGTATTCTACAATTTGGTTTGTTCTCTTTACAATCTATGGTGAACATCTTTCCATGTCCATACGTAAATTACAAAACTGCCATGTTTATGTCTACCTAGTGATCTATTATGGAGGTGTTTTCAATTTTATTTAGTCTAAAAGTCATTCCTTTATACAATAAATATCATATTTATTGAGCACCTATTACATTCCAGCCCAGCTCTTGTCTTAGAGATAGGTAATAAAAGAGACATAGCTTCTCTTTTGTAGTTTATATTGTAGTTGGGGAATATAAACAAAAATATATAAAAAATTGATACTGTCTACACCAGGTATCTGTAAGTCTAAGAAGAAACATAGTGCAGGACAAAGGAGATACGAAATACTGGAGTTGCGTGGGAAAAAATTACTGTTTTATATAGAATGAGTAAGTAAGGCATGTACAGGGACAAGACACTCAGAATAAGTGAAGAGAGACTCCAGGTAGAGAAAAGTCCAATTGCAAAGCCTTGAGATTCAGTTTGAGCTTAGTGTGTTCACAGACCAGCTACTGGGCCACTGTGGCTGGGCAGAATGGGCAAGGAGAAGATAGGACGTGAGGTCAGAGAGCTTGTGGGGCCAGATCATGTGTGAATTTGTAGGCTTATAGTAAGGACTTTGATTTTTTACTTGAATAAAATAAAGAGCCACTGGAAAGTATTGGGTAGGGTAGTGATAGAATTTGGTTTACATTTTTTAAGTGACCCTGATTGCTGTTGTAGGGAGAATAGACTATGGAGAAGTAAGATGAAAGTAGGAACCTCAGTTGAGAGGCCAGTTTAGTCTCTCGGGGCACACTAAAATATGAGGTCAGGAAGACAAGGAACAAACAGAAAGGAATGGCCAATGAAATGAAAGGAAATCCATGAAAATAGGGCATCCCAGAAGCCAAGTAAGGAAAGTGTTTCAAGGAGAAGGGAGTAATCAATTACTAGTAACTCGAGTAAAATAAGGACAGAGTATTGATTTGGCAATGTGGACATTGCTGTTGACCATAGTAATAATGAGATATATTTGTGGGATTTCGGGGGCGGGGGGGGGGGAGGCAAAAATCTAGATGGATTCAGAATAAAAGGGAAGCAGAGAATTGAGGCAGTATTTGGAAAGGAATGTGAGGGCAATAGAGAGATACTGGAGATATTATATTATATTTGCTCTATACCTAAAACACTTTTATGACTGCAAATAATAATCAAATGAGTTTGTGAGTCACATTTATAATTTAACTTTGGCAGCTGCTATCGTCTATCTCTAAATTAGAAGCTCCTGCCCCAGGTTAGCTTTCTTCTCCCCTGTCGTGGTGTTATTTCTAGTTTTGCTCTCTCATTCATATTCTAAATCTGTCTACTGCTTTTACTGGAACTGCTAATATGTTATATCATTTTAAGTAGATCATTGTATATTTTCACTTTAATTTTTTTAATCCTTTCCTGTAAAGGATTTTATGTAATTGATGGAATCACCTTAAAAACTTTTCCTTTTGCTTTTGTTCTCTGCCTACTACTAATAGATTTCTAAATAAATTTGACTTTTTTGTTGATGCAAAGTTTATTGCCAATGTATAATTTCCTAATAGCTGAATTACCACAAATAGAACCCAAGATGAATGGTATTTGAATGCCAGTGTTTTCCAATGTAATCTGACCTTTTATTCATCAAAATATTTAGAGCAACTTTTCTTTTGACAGCTATTCTGTCGCCTTCTTTTGCAGAGTATTATTTTCCTCTCCTTTTATTCTTCCACATTTTAGTCTACTTTGCACTTTTCTTCATGTTTCCCATTCATCAGGCCTTTTTTAATCTGTTGCTATATACAAATCACCTCCAAAACTTAGTGCCTTAAAGCAATAATAATCGTTCACTATTGCTCATGGCGTCTTTGGGTCTGGAATTTGGGAGTGGCTTGGCTAGATGGTTTGGCTTAGGGACTCTTCAGAGGTTGCAGTCAGACAATTATTTCAGAGGGATGATCTTAAAAGCTTCTATATCACTTACCTGGTGCCTGAATTGTGAATCCTTGAACCACTGGAATCCCTTGAACATAATCTCTATGTAATTTCTTACTTGTCTATTTATTCATTTTATTTCAGAATATTACAGGGGTATAAACATTTTGGTTACATGAATTGCTTTTGTACAGTTTGAGTCAAAGTTATAAGTGTGTCCATCACCCAGTTACTGTGCATTGTACATGTTAGGTATGAATTTACCCATCCCCTCCTTTACCCTCCCACCGACTTGATTTCCATTGAATTGTACTACCATATGTGCACATGAGTGTTGATCATTTAGTTCCAATTTAGTGGTGAGTACATATAGTGTTTGTTTTTCCATTCTTGTGATACTTCCCTTAAAAGGATATGTGTAGGTTATATGTAAATATGATGTCATTTTATATAAGGGACCTGAGCATTTGTGGGTTTTGGTATCGACAGGGTGTCCTGGAACTAATCCCCCATGAATACTGAAAGACAAGTAACTGTATGTCAATTCTTAAATTTAATTACCTCTGTTTCTATGCTCCTTAATCACACTGAAGAAAACAGCATGACTGAGTTGGTTTTACTGTTATTATTATTTTAATTTTTATACTTAGCCAGAGTTTTTGACACTGCTAAATAGTACTTTCTCAACTAGTTAGAAATATTCCCTATCCCCAAGATAGCTATTGCAAACATTTACCACTTTTTTGAAATATATCTTTTCACAACTCTTTCCTATTAGCAGAAAATTTGGCCTCTGCTAACAGAAATTTCTCTTATTTTCTGACTTAATTCCAAAAACATTTAATTTCTAAAATTCTATTGGTAGTGCATTTATTTTCCTAATTTAAAAATAAGTACATTTAATACTTCATTTTTTTTTCTTCTTTAGAGTTATAGGTATATCCTATCCATTGTGTTTGAAGTCTTCTCTCTTTTTGGTTATTTTTGAATTAATAGTGTCATTTCAGTTTTGATTTTATTCTAAATCAAGTATTATTTAAGATCATGGTCTTAACATTTTAGGATGACATGTATTTACACTAACATTATTTATATGTACTATATGCTAACCATGGTTCTAAGTGTTTGATATATAGTGACTCATTTATTCCTCAAAAAAACCCCTCTGATGTAGAAACTATTTTTATCTCAATACTATTGATGAATATACTGGGTAGATAGAAGATAAGTAACTTCCCTAAATCACAAAACTAGGCTCTATGGTCACAACCACTGTATGATCCTGCCTCCATTTATACCTCATGTTATTAAATTATTATTAAATTGGCTTATAATATATTTACCTTCTTAGCTTTATTAAGGTTTTCTGAGTGGCCAAAATATTAATTTGTGTAAATGTCCAGCATTTTAAAATAGAATTTATATTCCTCTTTTGTAGGCTACAAAGTATACTACACATAAGATAGATAGACATATATTCTTATTTTAGTAAGTTTTTAGCCCCAGGCTGCTCAAAAGTTTTTCCTTAAGTATTACTCCTTATTTTCAAGGATCTTAATATTTATTTTAAACACTTCCAGAAATTTTATCATCATTGTAGAAAGGACTGCTAGTTTTCTATCAGATATCTATGTCATCCTTTTCCCCTAATTTTATCTGAAGTGTCAATGAGCCCAGTACTTAAAATACTTTATATCCCGGCCTTCCTGACAATAGAAGTGGTCGCTTAAGGTTTCCAGGAGAGCTCCTTAAAAAAGACAGATGTCATGTGCCTTTCTGTTCCTTCTTCCTTCTTCTTGCTACAATTTAGGTATCACAAATGGAGCTTTAACAACCACCTTGCACATTGGCAATCTCGAGGATGAAAAGCTTGCTCTAAGGACATGGGACAGAAACACAGGAGCCTGGCACCCTAAAAACTGTGAAGCTCACATGCCAATCCTCCCCTGGCCCTGCTGGATTGCATGTAAGTGAAAAACAAGTAAACTTGAGCTTCTGTAAGCCACTCATTGGAACTTCTGTTTTCTGCAGCTAATGCTAATCCTATCTAATAAATAATAAATTTTTTTTTTTTTTTTTTTTTTTTTTTTGAGACAGAGTCTCACTCTGTTGCCCAGGCTAGAGTGAGTGCCGTGGCGTCAGCCTAGCTCACAGCAACCTCAAACTCCTGAGCTCAAGCGATCCTCCTGTCTCAGCCTCCCGAGTAGTTGGGACTACAGGCATGCACCACCATGCCCGGCTAATTTTTTTTTCTATATATATTTTTAGCTGTCCATATAATTTCTTTCTATTTTTAGTAGAGATGGGGTCTCGCTCTTGCTCAGGCTGGTCTCGAACTCCTGAGCTCAAACAATCCGCCCACCTCGGCCTCCCAGAGTGCTAGGATTACAGGCGTGAGCCACCACACCCGGCCAAATAATCAATTTTGATTTGATTCTCTTAATGTATATGCATAGGGGACTGTTTATGTCAAGATCTGCTTTTAGTCTATTTCTTTTACCTTCATTGTTTCCTGTTTTGAGATCTCAGTTTAATTGGAATTTTAGTGTAAGTACTTTTAAAACTATCTTCCTGGGAAATACTACCTTTGACTCAATAAATGTCCCAAAATGTCACCACACATTCTGGATTTGGAACCCAAAAACTCTCCTGATTTCTCCTGCCCCCCAGGCACAGAATTCAAGAAGGTCTGAGGGACTAAAGAGTTGAACTGCTATAGTGAAATGTTAAAATCTTTGCTGACGAGAAAGGTGGCCCTTAAGAAGCAGCAACCCAAGTGTAAGCTGTACCACTAAAGAGCTTCTGAGACTTGGACCTGGGACAGGATTTAATATGAGACAAACTTGGGTAGGTTTAACCTGAGAGCTGAAAATGTGGCCTGCTTTCTCTTAGTGACAGTAGACATGCAAACGCACTCAGAGAAGAGGGAGAGAACAGAACCCTCCAAAGCCCACACTTGTATACAAGGCCACCATTGGCAGGGCAGCAGCTAGCAGAGCAGGCTGCGGTGGGCCAGGTGGTGGCAGGTTCTTGGCTCTAAGACTAGCAAATTGGCAGCGGTGTCGGAGTGCCTCAGGCAATATGTGCCAGAAGGAGGAGGTGGGAGTCATCGGTTGGGTGGAAAAGAAAGAGAAAGAATGCAGCTCAAGAAGCAAATTTCTATGTGTGATCCCAACCCAGCCTCCCTCATCAACCCACACACACAAAGAAAAACAGCATGTTAACAAGGGGAGAACGAATTCACAAATGTATCTAAAGCACCTAGTACTCTCAACTACTGAAATGGCACCTCTGTTAAAGTGGATGGTGGCTGGGATCCATTGTAAATAGAAGTTAAACATTCATGTGACCTCTCTTGTTTCCCAAATCTTCATCTAGATATGAAATCTAGTGTTTATTTTCCAGCCCCATTGCTACTGCCTTGATTTAGTTCCAAATCGAGTTTCTTGAGGATGAACATGTTTATAAAAACCCATCTGAGATCTAAACCTATAACTTCCAACTTTCAAATTCACCAAAAACAGAGCTATTAATGTACTCTCCAGGACACAATCTAACCATTTCACTCCTCTGGATAGAATGCCTAAATTGTCCCCCTTGGCATAACACAAGTTTGGAATTTCCTTGAATGTTAAAAAATGTATTCTACTACCTATCCTTTCCCTCCTGTCCAATGACATTTCCCACCATGGGTCTCCATTTTCCCGTTATATTACGTGCTGTTCCTTGAAGGAGTCACCTGTTCCACAACCCAGCCCTTGGTGGATCTGTCCCTTCTGCCCAGAATGGCTTTCCTCATCTCTGCCTTTAAACTTTGGAAAAAGCCACCTTCCTCTAGGCAGAGCCAGAAGTTTTATCCTGTCTAATATCTAGTACTTAAAAATTGATTTTCTAAACTTTGTTTTCATTTGTCTGCACAAAAGGGTTAGCTTAATGTGGCAGAGATTTAGTAATTTGATCTGTATATTCCTTCTCAGTGAGCATTTAGGTGAGTAGTAAACACTCAATTTTTTTTTTCTTTATTCACAATGTCTCGTATTGTTCCTAAAACATTTTCAAATTGAGTGAAATAAAGCCAGCTTGTATAGAGGTTCCTTCACTTATTGATTTAGTCAACAAAGGTCTATTGAAGGCCTATGTCTTACGAGGTGCTCAGGCCCAGGGCGGGGCTAAAAAAATCTCATGAACATAGGGCATTTCCTGCCTACAGATAACTTATATCCTAATGGGGAAAAGCATGCCCAAATCAAAAGGCCCAGAACTATAATTAATGGAGAAACAAACTGGTACTGCAAGGCTCTGAAAGGATATCTAGTAAGTTACTGAATTAATAATTTTGAGAGGACAATTATTTATACTTCTTTAAAAAATTATTATTTTTTTAATTTTTAAGAATACCATAACTGAGATGTTCATTAGGATTTGAAAAATCCTTTCTGGGAAACTTTTGTGGATAAAAATTATTAATGTGGTATGTTGTGGTATAGAGGGTTTCCAAATTTCATCCGGGGAGTCTTGAGATATATCAAGTGGGGATGTTCACACTTCAGTTGTGACATGGGCAAAACCAACTTTTCCAATCGTCAGTGGAATGTGGAGCCAGTACAATCTTTTCCACAGAAGCCACAGTCTGGGAGAACAAATCTGCATTTGTTCCTTATCCAAGTTTTTTAAGTTCAAGTCCTTTCTGTGTCATATGGGTTAGTAAATTTGTAGAAGAAATAATTTGGTGAAATGATATAAGTTTAAATGTATCTGCAGCTAGTTTTCAGTTTTCCTTAACTTTTATCTCTAAATTTTTCCAAGTACTGTTGCTTTTTGTGCAAACATACTTATTTATATTTATTTGTTCTAAAATTGTTTAAGTACAAAATGCAATTAACAAATTAAAATTCAGGAAATAGAGGCAAATAGGGAAGGAAGATAGGAAAATAAAGTGAAGTCAGATGGGGATTAGTACATACAATGTTTGCCATGATGTCGTATATATTTGCAAAGGTGGGATTGGGCAGGTTACACATCTCCCTCTAATCTTCTAGCAGATAATCTGAATAGTGAGCACAATTTGAAAAAAACAGCATATTGTGCAATGTTATTAAGATGAAAGCAAGAAAAATACTAGTATTATTTGTGCTAAGTTGAGGTAGAAATTTCTTTTCATATATTCCTTCATATAAGCTTAGAATCCATGAATAATGTCTTCAACACATTTAAGTAAACGTAATAACATGTTTTTAATAATCTCTTTTGGAATGGTTCTCAATGAAGGTTATCATCCTACCAAAGTGATGGCATGTGCGCGCATACACACACACACACACACATACACATTTAAATACAATGCAATAAGAGGACACAACTCTACTTAGGGTTAACATAAGGATAAGTCTTAAAGCAGCCAGAGGACAAAAAGACTGCTGAATTCTAAATATTCTTCAAGAATATTTTTGTCATAGGTTTTGACATGCAAAGAACTGTAGTGAGTTCCACAAATTTTTGTAATTGCCTCCAGTCAGTTTCTAAAAGGCCATTTGGAAATCCATTTATAGGTAAGTCCCAAGTGACACTATCTGGTGGTGGTTCTTTGGCTTAGAACTTTCTTGTTATCAAATATTAGCTAAAAATTTGTAACTGAGAGAATCTCTCAATCTCAACAAGAGCTTGGAATGAAGCTATGTCACCAGCAAAGAACAGAGCCATAGAATTTAGCTCCTATGAAACTAGGATAGTATTAATATTTTCTAAGCATTAAGTAACCAAATGAGGATAATAAGTTGAATGAAATTCTGCCCACTCCAGTCAGAAGCAGACAGAGAAGTCCCCATCAGAAATGGGCAGAGAGGCCGGACGCGGTGGCTCACGCCTGTAATCCTAGCACTCTGGGAGGCCGAGGTGGGCGGATCGTTTGAGCTCAGGAGTTCGAGACCAGCCTGAGCAAGAGCGAGACCCCATCTCTACTAAAAATAGAAAGAAATTATATGGACAGCTAAAAATATACATAGAAAAAATTAGCCGGGCATGGTGGTGCATGCCTGTAGTCCCAGCTACTCGGGAGGCTGAGACAGGAGGATCCCTTGAGCCCAGGAGTTTGAGGTTGCTGTGAGCTAGGCTGAAGCCACGGCACTCACTCTAGCCTGGGCAACAGAGTGAGACTCTGTCTCAAAAAAAAAAAAAAAAAAAAAAAAGAAATGGGCAGAGAGACCCACAGACTACAGATATTCTCCTCAAGATGTAATGGAGTCTGCTCTAAATCAGATAAGTGAGTGGTCAACCTCCTGCAGTTCCAAGTGTTAAATCAATGGTGGAATGCCAGTCTAGACCAGCTAAGTCAGAATCCTTGCTATCATGCCAGAGTAAAATAGTGGATTGCGGGTGGTATCAAGGAATCTGCATTTTTAACAAGGATCTCAGGGGAGTCTGTCTGAAGCAGCAATGGTTTGGTATTAATAGTTCCTGTCAGGAAAGCCTTGTCACAATAATATTAATTTGGAAACAAAGTATAGTCAAACACCCCAGTAAATCGCTCACACAATGCCCTGTTTTAAGTATCACTAGTTTGATATACCCTCCAAGATCACCTGGTTGAATAATAAACACCAACATGATTGGACGAAGTGTCTTGCTGTTCAGGTGACCATTATTGATACTAGCTAAAATCTTAGGAGAGGGGCATCGAGTTGTACAAATATTGGTTGATGGGTCCATTGGGATATAGCTATACAAAATAATGTTCTTTATTTAAAACATTTTCATTAAAGCTCTTTTTGATGGCAGTAGTTAGAAAGCTGTTTCAGTGGCCTATTCAGGACAACACTAGTGACAACATGATCTTGCCACATGTATATAAAATATTAGTTACTATTCTGTGCTCCATAACAGGGAAAGAGGTCCTAAAGCCATCAGATTTAAGCATTTTATTAAACCAAAATTTTCAAATATTTAAAGGAGGAGAAAAGACTTATTAAAGTTTCACCCCATTGGAAAATTTTGATAAGAGAAAAGGAAATTTTTAAAAGGCTGAGATATAAAATGAATATTGTTAGGGCAGACAGCTTAATAGGTGCTCACGGCATAGGTGGAGAAAGATTTCTCATGCAGAAATTAATATATAAAAGTAAAAAAGTTTATTTTATCCTTTAGAAGGACAGAGAGAATGAGAGAGAGAGAGAGAGAGAGAGAGAGAGATGGTGTGGCACCCCAAAGAAATAGAAGAGGTGCCAGCAGTGAGGCCAAGTAGCTCCCTGATTTTAAGGAGGACAAAGAGAAAAAAATAGTGATTGATGGCTGTTAGTTGATAACAAAAGCAGCAACAGGTAGAAATAAAAACTGCAAGGATGTTAAAGTCCAAGAGTTGGCTTCCTGCATTTCCTTGGAGAAGGGATTAGCACAGGAGATGTGACTATTCTGGAAATATGGTTGAAACTCTAGTTCATTCTCCTGCTCTTTACAACTTTGAAAGAGAGAGAGATTTACATGTCTTTTCCATCCATTCAGCTCTTTGCAGAAGTTGTGCAAAACAGAACTCCTGCAGGGTGCCTGTGAGTGAGAGAATTGATCTTTAACTGTTAGTGGGGAAATTGTGGGATTAGGTATTTTCCTGTTATTTTTGCAAGGCCGCTCCTTTCAAAAATGCCTTGTGGGATTTACTCAGACTAATTAAGTGTTGCAAATACGCAGAGATACATAGACATACACACACAAGTTTACATTTAGAAAAATTGTAAATGTTTTTGGATATGTGTATTGGTAATACTTTAAAACGGTAATTTTTCCCAGCCCATATGGATATTCTACATGATCTAGACACAGTTTTATAGAAAAGTCCTCCACTTAGTCTACCTGACCCATATAAAGAGAGCTTTTAAATCTGTGCCCCTGTGAAATGGAACATCATTTCTTTCCAGAAGATGTGCTCATTATCCCATCTGCAATAAATTAAGCTTCGTGTTGCCATGCACTGTCAAGGATTCTCCAGTTCCACAAACATTTTGTTCGTGCCATTCTTCTTTGGTAATTAAAATATTACTTTAAACATTTTGAAGTTAACTAGAAATTGATTAGATAATAAGCACCATTTTTAAAGATTAGAGGGTGGACCTATGACAAGTAATGCAATAGATATTTTGTTTCTAAAGGTGCCACAAGTGGTACCACCTGAGATACATCTCTCCACTGACCTGCCGTGGCCTTGACCTAAGAATCTCCAAACTGGGATCCCGTCCAGCTCGAGATAGCAAGCTTCTTTGGGGCTCGGAAAGGGGGCTGACACAGATTCAGAAGATCACTGATAAACATAAATATTCTGGGAAGAAAATAAAGAGCTTCTTTAAAAATGTAACATTGTAAATTTTTTGGATATAAAAATGTACATTTTTTACATTTTCCTTGAGCTCTGCTTTATTTGTTCTCAAATTAGCTACTTGTCACTTGTTACCTCAAGACATAACAGGAGCCTGAGACCGTCGGATGGGTTTGGGTTGAAGGAGGGCCCAGGTGTCCTGTAGGGCACGGCCAGCTGTGGAGGGAGGTTGTTGACTGAGCTTGGCTTCCAGTAGGCCTGGGGGCAAGCGCTACAGGTGGAAAGTGAGAAACCAGGGAAAGGAGGGCATGACCGACGACCAAAGAAGTGGTTTATGAAATTTTCCTTTGCTGCCCAATTCTCATGTGCCCCTGCCACTGGCCTGGATGAAAGTGAAGATGCCATGGCCACCCTTCGGGGCTGGCTTTAGAAGGAGGACCAGTGGCCAAATATCTAGTCTGCCATAATGGATTACTCAGAGCAAAACATTCTCACCACCAGAATAGCTTGTTTTTATTGAAATTTCACTATGGGAAGAATTACTTCGTCTTAAGACCCCACACTCAAATCATATTTCCCTAGGAGTCAAGTATTTACCTAGCTAGGTTACTTTGGCTTAATTTTTGATAAAAGTTAGAATAAACAGTGCTAAATAAAAAATGGTTTTTTAAATTCAAATCCTTGGCTCTTGATTCTGTAATTTTTCAGAATCAACTTAGGTAAAAAAGAAAAGCAGAAAATATACATTTTAAAATATATCATTGAACTTAAAATAGTCCTAAAAGTCTTATATATAATGGCCAAGGAAAAAATTAATTATGTTAATGCCATATATTCTAGTCCAATGGTAAATTGAAAATCATTAGATTATCATTGCCCTTAAATTAAAAGTAGATTAAATGTCTTGACTCAAATAAAAGCTCCAAAATTTAATGTTATATGTGTGAACTAAAATAAAATCTTAGCCCCCCCGCCAGCCTACTTAATGAGGGGACCCCAGAAAAACCTTAAAGCTGAGTTGCTGGCCATGAGGAGAAGGGCGGTCAGACATGGCTAGTTATGCCCTGTCCCTTTGTCACAATAAGATCCTTTGTCACAATAAGATCCTAAATCCTTAACAGGGCTAAGGCCATGCAAGACAAATATTAAAACCACACCCTCAGGCCATCAATTTACTGAACAGATCACTTGAGTTTTGGTAAATATCCAGTGGCTTGTCTCTGATTAGCAGACATCTTTAACTTAAAACAGTCCAAGCCTTTAGACAAGCTTCATTTCTTTAACCACTTACAATTCAAAGTATCTTTAAACCCACTTATAACCTGTAAGCACCCGCCGCCCTCTTGCTTCCGGATGTCCTGCTTTTATCGGGACCTATCCAATGTCAGTCTTCCATGTGTTGATTTATTATTTTACATGTAATTCTTGTCTCCCTATGATGTATAAAACCATTCTGTAACCCAACCATGGAGGGACCACTTGCTCAAGGCTTCTTGGCCATGGCCTTCTTGGCCATGGTCACACAGATTCAGCTCAGCATAAACCTCTTTAAATTATTTTACAGAGTTTGGGTTCTTTTCTGTTTATATATGTACCTAGTTTTGCATAAATTTTATGAAATATTTCTGTATTAACGTTAGCCTTCTTTATTATAGTACCTGTTCTTAAAAACAATATTAAAAACATTTTATATCATGATTATCCCTGGTTATATAAACTTATTGGGAAAATATTTTGATCATTAAGTACCGCACCAGAGGGCTTAATTCAATCCCCAACTGCAAATATTTGACACTAATTGTGAATGAATATCCAACTTATCTAATCAACAACAACAAGATTTTTCATACAATAGAGAGGGCAGTGTGAATGTGATTATAGAAGTCTCAATATGTTTTTTACTTAAAAACTACATAATATACATCCTTTACAGCAGTCGGTGTGTAGTCACATTGGATTTAAAAAGAAACTTCTTCACGAAGACACGGTACAATCAGGCATTAAGAACTTTAAAGATATAAGGTAACTGTTAAACAACTGACATAACATTACACACACGTGGGATATAACAATTATAGAAATACATTTCATGAAAAACTTAAAGGACATTCAAACTCCAAAGATTATAAAGAAAATTTAAGAGAATAAAAATACGTGGCAAGTGGAGGGGGGATTGCCCCCTCTTTAGTAGCAGTAGGTGTGTAGAAAAAAATTCCCTTTGAACTTTGGGAAATAATAGTGTTTTTCATGCTTTTGCACTTTATTTTCTGTGGTACATAAGGTAATAGAATAGACTTAAATTAACAATATTTTCTGTGTTTATATATTGTCTCTAAAAAATCTATTATTTTGCTTCATGCAATTTGAAAACTAACCCAATAAAACCTATTAGAATTTACTTTTTTTTTTTTGACTTGTGACTTGTGGGAAGTAGAAAAGTCATCTGTTGTAAAATTTACTGATATTGAAAAGCTTTCTAAATTGTAATGACTAGCCAGATTTTTTTTGAAATGCAATAAATTACTATTATAATTTACATTAAGTACGTTTTATTGTTATACTAGTATTAAAATAATAATAGCCCTCCTTACAATTTGGGTCCGTAAACAGCGGTGGGGTTTTTGCCATTCTGGTATTTCAAGTTTAACTATATCCAGACTACATTTTATAAACACATTTACTTTAATCTTCATTAAAACAATATACATTGGGAGCAAAATTCAATGTCATTGTGCCTGCCACTTGCAATTAACTCATTAATTATTTGTAACAGCTATTTAATATCCAGTAAGCTCTGCAAGCTTGGGAAAATTTAGAAATAGTTTTTCTAACAAACAGAGTAATCTTTTGCCAAGAATGAATGAGCTCAATATCAAGGTTTTCATGGTTTCATAGAAATTCAGAAATAATAAATTTCAAATGGATTCAATGTTAGATAGAATTAGGTCATCCCTGTTGATAAAATTTCAGTGACATTGACATTTTACATTAAATCTTTGAAATATAGCGAAAAAAGAGAGAGAGAGATACATACTCAATGTAGAGCATAAAACAGTCCCAGAACATTCCTTTCATAAGACATTTTCTCATTTATGTCATTAGCACATAATGAGGTAAGTAGTTGACTCTATTTCATATGATTGGCAGGGTTTGGGAACACCTGCTTCTTTACCATTTGCCTACGAAGGTAACCACACTAAATTCAGACCTCTTAGGATTCTTGGAGACGTATGTCAAGTGCTATGTATGTGGTCTATTATTCCATTCCCAGAGTTTCTTGTAAGTACTGGTTTTATTTTATTATTTTTCCTTCCAAGCAACGATCATTTTTAGAAACTGCTTCCACAAAATTTAAATTTTAATAAATGTAAATAAAATGGAGTATTTGAAAGTCTTACTTAAAAACTCAAGTCAACCAGGTGGATGTAAAGTCCACCGGTGCCTTCAAACCAATCTACTTTCACACTGCACGTATAACACAGTAGCAATTGTTTTGTAAACCATTATGTCTTTGAGTGAGATGACAGTGGTGAGATTCAACACTGATACTCAGTTGCTTCTTTCAGACCTCCAACCAGGTTGACGGTAGTGATGACGGTGGCCCCTGTTGTAGATACCTGTACAGTAAAAGACTTTATTTCACACAGGCTATTAAACTGATGTCAGGTGGGATCATTTAAAGCAGTGGCTCTCAACAATTAGGATGCTTCAGAATCACTTGTAGAGCTTGTTAACACAGAGATTCCTGAATACCACTCCCAAAGTTTCTGGTTAGTTCAGTTTGGGATAGGGTGGAAATTTGCGTGTCCGGTAAGCTCCCAGGTGATGCTGATGCTGATGGGTTCAGAAATACACTTAGAGAATCATTGATTTAGAGCAAAGGAATCTGACTTCAGATCGATCTGTCACAACTGCTGCCTCTCTGAGGCAGTCTTACTCATTCCTTCCCCCTTTCCCTCCCAGTCTCTCTCTCTCTCTTTTCCCTCCCTTCCCACCCCCCTCAAATAAGAACTAGGTATATTAGGGTCTAAAGAATTTACTCTTACTCTGAGCTAATACTTGGCTATTAAGGCATATGTCAATGTTATTTGAAGTTATCCTCAAACTATTTAAAGTGCTTTCATCACAATCTGAAAATTACAACTCTCCTTTCATGCAGCATACATAAGAAAAGAAGTTCTCAGATGTACAAAGGGGAGAAAGGAGAGAGTTAAAATACTTTGCTTCTGTCAATATAGTGCTGATATTTAGCAATATAATCTCAACAAACCTTATATAAGAGGGTAGTTTTTGCTTTTTTAGTAAAAGGCACAAGGTAACAAAATCACAAATATAAAGATTTGAAAAAAATTGTTGATAATTTGGTTGTATTATTTTTCTCTGAGATTGACGAGTTGGAAAATATATATTAATTATCTTGTATGAAAATTTTTCTTAAATACCATACTCCATATCTTTTTTCAATACAATTGGAACACCTGCTGCTATAATATGAGATGAAAAAGATCTTTTCATGAATACCTTTTTTACTTTTAAGTTAATTTTAAGGTGAATGTTTGAAGCAGAAGAATTTTGCAGAGGAACAAATTTGAAATATTCAAGGTTTTGACTCCCCGATCTTATATTTGTACAATATATAGGACAGTCTAATTCTTTTGTGAGTTAAGAGTAAGCCTCTCTACTCTTCTAACCACCTGGTGCTCAGCCCTAGACCCAGGTGAAATTTGCTGACATTGACCGTCACTGTAATTAAATGGGAGAAAAATAAAAATGCAATCATACAACCAAGGTTCTAGTGAGGACCACTGTCTTTGGTGGCTTCACTGCTCTGCCATGCCCAGGAATTGTCCCCCCAAGTTGTTCACTGCCTTGCCCTCTGTGAACATGTCCCCCTCACTAGACTACAGCTTCTTTGAAGGTATGTTTGCATCCACCCCTACCTCATTCCCTAGCACCTAGCACAGTGGTGCATTTTTGATTTAATCCAACAAGGCTGACTACATCATATTTGTTGGTTAGGAGAATAAAATAATGTAATTTTATCTTATTCTTAAATGTTAAAGAATTCCTTAGAGATGGAAATTATTATGCATTAGTAGTTACTCAAAAACTTTTAATTCAAAACTTTACTGGCCATATGAGACAAGAAATGTTAACAATGGTCAATTTACAAACCTGAGAAAATTATGTAAATGAGTGATAAAATTAATGGGAAAATAAAGTTTGATAGTATATATTTTATGTAGTTTTGAAAGATAGTTTTTGAATTACCTAATATGCTATTTTCTATATAAATATTTTCTCAGATGTCACATTGTAACCACAGTCTCTTGTGATTTTTTAAAAACTATAAAGTCAACTAACATATGTCTGTTGTCAATTAAGTTAGTAATTTCTACTTCATTTAGTAGCCAAAAGAAAATCAATGGATAACTTTTGGTAATTTTTGAGAATTTGAATGTGAGAGATTAAAATAACAAAGGATTATAAGAGGAATTAGAAATGTTCAAACATTTAATTGACACAAATTATAATACATGAAACTAAAAGTGAAATAGCCTGCAATAAGTTCAGTTGAAGGTTAAACTTCTAAAATACATTTAAATCAAAAGGTGAGAGATTATTTTAAACTGACTTTTTTTTTATTTCCAAAGAGCAATAGATTAAAAAAAAAAAAAAAAAAAAAAGGATCCACAAGCAGTTTTAGCTTCAGATCATTAGGATAATAAAATTTCTGTTTCCAGTGATTTTTAAAAAGAATTGTTGTACTCAGGTATCCTTGTCATGTGAATAAATATTCTACCAGTTTTGAAGGGGTCCTGTTCCATTGGCTGCCGGGAGTGTGCTTATGCTGGTGAGCACAACCTGCTCTGAAAGTTTTGATATGTTATCAAAGTTGCTGATCTGGGTGGTAAGGGACTTTCGGCTCTCTGTGCTAGTTCGCCCCCTGGTGAGCCGATCCTCTTGGCGATGGTGAACTCCAATGCAACAGCAAGAAAATGCAGCTTTGAATTCCTCTCGAAATTTTCCTGGCAAACCAGAGAGAAGGAAAGGAAAAGGAATTATACATAACTGTTTCAACAAATCATGAATAGGGTACAACTGAGTTGCTCCCCTGAGCCAAACTAACGATGAGGTGTAATATTTTGCAAAGATGGGGAACATAGAAAAAGGAAATTGAGTATATTGGAAGCTTGGTAGACTCTTGAAACAATGATGTATTTCTATCAAATAACAAGGCCACTTTTCATGTGTGACGCTTGGAGTTTGTTTCATTCCTTTATAGTCAAACCTCATGTGTTTGTGAATATAGGCATATTTTAACCATACAACTATAACAGAAGTGGCCATCAGTAGAAGGATGCACAGAGATACTTATTTCAAAAACAATGAAATCTATGTCCTCATAGCCAAAATTATATAGATATTACCTGAAAAACTGCTACTGACACATTTAAGTCCACAAGAGGTCTAGAAAAATATATTAAAATATCTAGAAAAGTTTCCATTTTATGATCTACATAAGGTAGAACAAAAAACTGAAAAGGGAAAAAAAAAACTTTAGAATGTGTTCCTCGTCTTTAAATTACTGATGGAAAAGTGGAAAACTATGAAAATGAAACAATCACCTTTATTAGAGTGAATGGCAGCGTTGGGAATCATCGTTTCTTCTCTCTGAGCCTCAGTGAATGAATAAATGAGTTATTAAGTAGTTAAATGAGAAGATGGGTATTCAAGGGCCTAGCGCAATAGAAGGTATATAACAAGTTCTCAAGACCATCAGTTGCCTCCCCAACTCACTCTAAGCCCTGATCCTAGGACTTTGACTGGTTCTGCGGCTTCTGCTTAAAACACTTCTTATCACAACTTCCTTATAGGTTTTACCTGCTTAGTGCAAGGCTCAGAGCTTTAGTCCTGTTGTTGTGTAATCATTATTTTAAGACAAAGTTATTTTTTAAAAATCTAATTGTCTTTTTAACCTACGCAACCAAAAGGCCAAAGATAAAGTTGGAAGATTTACATAATTTATTAAGTGTGCAATAAAATGAATTGCTATTCTTCCATCTAAAATTACCGTATATTTGAAGATAGAAATAAGAAAGGAATAGTCAATGTGTTGGAGAAGAAGACAATGTAAAGATGTAGCTAATTAAAACATAATTCTAAAAGTCAGGCAAAATGTAAATAAAATGATAGTTATTTAATTGATTTTTTTATAATTACATGACAGAGATAGACATGTGTATGTGTGTCATTTAGGTTATGTGTTATTTAGGAGTAACAATATTTTTGGTGGTCAGTGAGAAATTTTGAGATAAACCGAAGAGATGACATTCCCAAGAGAAATATAAATATGGCAAAATATCTAAAAGTTAATAGTTTCCACTTCAATCTCAATTAGGCTATACATTTTGGCAAAGGAATAACACAGCAAGGCAAAACAGATAAAAGTGTTTTATATTTTTGTAAATCATAAGTTTGAAGTATGTCACACAAGATTCTGTGTTATTGATTTCTCACAATTTTACTTTTCTCCTATTTCAACATTTCATATAAGTTTTATGGGGAAAAAAGCACTTAGATAATTTTTTTCTGATGAGTTAAGTATTTTCTCTCATAAGAGAAGAAACTCAAGACCAATCAGGTCAGGGGGAAAAAAAATCTCAAGTAGCAACTAAACTCTTCATAGAGTTCAAGGATGATTGAAACCTTCTGGACACTGATCCCTCACCCTTGGTTAGGACTGGGGTTTATAGAAGAAACAGTTGAAACTCACCACTGAGAAAATTATAAATAATTGGGTTCGCAGCACTATTGGCATATACAAGCCAGTGTGAAAATGTAAACCAGGCATACACAGTCTCTCTGTCTTCAGTGTGGGTAAACATCCCAAATACTCTGTAGGAAAAGAAACAATAACAGAAAATCCAGTTTGATTCTGGAAAGTACCTTTTAAATAATTAAATTCAAAGGTGAACAAGGCTCTTGATAGAGGCTACCTGAGCCCTGCTGTCCTCTGCTGCAGGCATTGACCACTTAAACAGGTTGCTGACACCATAATTGGTCTAGCATAACTTCAGTACCTGAACAGAACCTCTGCAGCACAATTAATAAGTCAAAAGCCAAATCAAGTGAGAGAAGGAAACCCTTCTGCAAACAGCAAGTACAATATTTCTGTGAATAGGAATGCAGAAGTTGAATAGATATTTCCCTTATTTCATTTTGTTTCTAAATACAATTCAGCAATGTTGTGTTGATATTCCATTATGTGTATCATGTAAAAAGCATTCCTAAATTTCAGCCTGTAAATATCTCTTCCTACTTTCATTTATACATTAATCAAAGTACCATATGTCTTCAACTCTAATCTTTCTGGCCTTTTTGAAATTTGACCTCTGGGACCTCTTTAATACCCAGAGAAGAACTAGTTTTAAATAGGCAGGATTCTGGTAATGTCTTAAAATTCATGAATTTTAATTTCTCATGTATTATTTTAAACTCTGAAAAATATTATATTATGATATCCTTAAAGACTATTTTAAGATTTGCTCCATACTTAGAAATTCTATTCACTAATCTACAGCAGATAACTTGCAGCTACTAAGGTTGAAGATGATAATGTATTAATATTTCCTGCTGGAGGCTTCATCAATGATTGTGTGACTTGTGCCATATCTGTTTTTCTTTTCAAGAAAGCATATGATAGAAATGCATTTCTGGAATACAATGATGCTCTACAGAGTACTAGAGTTTTATAAAAATACAAAATCAAGTGAGACAGTATAGACAAATGGGTTTCATAATATATTATGTTCCTCTACCTCAAAATATCTTTGAAATCTTAGACAAGCCAGAACTGCTTCAAAGAAGTTGGTTTTGACTAATCAGGCAAAAAGTGAAGTTTCAAGGAAAAGAAGCTAGGAATTTTTATTTTTCTGAGAGAAAGAAAACAGATTAATACCCAAGGACAAACAAAAAGATAAGTATCTGATGGAAATATGTGTGGTAATGAGAAAAACAATTTTCAAATTCATTTTCAGAAGTTTTTATTTTGTGGAAAAGAGCAGAATGTTCAAAAAATTGAAAATAATTTAAATGTAACATGGACTTCCTCCTTTGAAAACTATTTGTTTTCTTTGGAAAGGAAAATATTTAAGTCAGAAGAATAAGAGAAAATATTATTGACAAGTAGGTATTTGGAAATAATTTTTAAAAAGGAAAAAGTGCTGAGATACAGAAAATCCAGATGAGCAACCCAGAGAGTGATAAATCCAATTTTCTTTGAATTTAGATTGGCTAAACGAGTAAAAAGAAGAGAGAGAGAGAGAAGAAAAACTACCCAGTAACATAACATGTTTATAGAGTTCTTAAGAGCAGAAAACACCATCTAGCAAAAGACCAGAATAAATTTGAATAAAATTTCTGCGAGCAAGAAAAATAAGACGGGAAGCATGAAAAGATACGGAATGCAAAATAATTTTTATTTTCTTTTGAGCCAGCATATGTCTTAAGGACCTAGGCTACCACAGTTCTTGTATCTTTAATGTTTTGTCTGCCATAAATAATACTACTAAACAAAAGTTAATTTTCCATTTCTTCTCTATTGAAAGCTGTTGAGCAATCAAAAACAAAAGCCGAAGGGAAGGAGAAATCTTTGTAGCTGGGTATAGCACCTTTAGTCTGACTCCAGCCAAAGCTGCCTCTCCCCAGAGTTCCCAGATATGAGTAATTCATATCTCTGAATTAGGGAAAAGTAAGAGGAGCAATCCTAGTTTAAGTTTGAAGCCTATTATAAACAGAATTAGTATTGCCTTGGGACCAATCTATGTGCAACAGTTCTGATAATTCCTGATAAAGTTCGCTGGCCATGAAGTTCAGTGTGTACCATTGTCTCTGCATCTGCTGTTCGTGTTATTGGTCAATTGTTTGAATTTAATAGTTGTGTCTGCAGTGTAACAAATAACATACTTTCCCTCACTGAAAAATTTTGTGCTGATTTTAATTAATGGTTGCCCTGAGCTTGATTTAGTGATTTCAGAAAATGGATTTTCTTTCTTTGTGTTTAAACATTCAACACAGTATCTGCTTGATTACTTTTTTTTAGTGCTCACAAATGCACTTTTAACTATAATTAGAATACAAACAAAACATTCTTATCTCTTTTTAGCCTTTAGATAGAATTCTGTCAAGATTGCCTATGTCTTTGAAAACAAAGTTTTGGAAGACCCATTTGTTTTCATCAAAAAAGAACTGCAAGCCGTAAATTAGTTGTTTTGTGTTAGAACTTTTTCTGCATGTAAGGCTTAGCAATTAGCTTGAAGAGGTTGAAGAAACATCTGTTTTATGTCTGTCATTCAACAGAGACTCTGCATGGACAGGAGCATATGTCTGAGCTCTCCGAAAGGCTGCTCACCTTACCTGCTGGTTACCACACAACTTAGTCTTCTGGCCCGACAAGGTATCTAGGCAGAAAGTTTAATTTTTTTTTCCTCTGGCTAAAAATAAAAAAGTTCTTAATTAAGAACCAAGAAATGACAAGCCACTTCATTTTCAAATAATAGATGTAGTTTACCTCTTTAGCACATTGAGGATGCTAATTGGTAGATAGCAAATGGCAAACACCAAAAGCACAACCATCAACATCCGGGCTGTTTTCCTTCTGGCTCGGATCTGCTTTATTTCAGCGGCCACCGCGCTTATCCTAGACTTGGTCTGTTGTCCTGGCCCTCGAGGCTGTGAAACAGGCTGCAGGGGCTTCCATTTTCTCTGAACTACAGATGATGTTCCAGGGATCTGAAAGGAGAAGAGAATCTTTATTGCTATCTGCTTAGGAAAGTCCCACTTTGCAGATTTAATTAGAAGACAGTCAGGAAAGTGTCCCAGACGCTCGAGGTCTGGGAGATTTGAGTGCCTGTTTCTCCAGAACATTTATTGAGCTGAGTATGTTGTTGGCATTCACTCAGTGCGATGCCAAATAGGAGTTTGGGTGGAAAAAAGTTAAAACATCACAATTTTGTTAAGTCTAAAGAGAGCTCTACATGGAAAAGATATCTCCTTGTAAAAAGGGAAAAACGTGTGGAAGGAGAATGGTAAAGGGATGGCGACCATATTATCTTAATAGAAATTCTTTACCTAAGTTTAAAGAGAAGGAAAATCTGCAGGTGATGTCAAAGTAACATGAATGGATTTTTTTTTTTTCATGCATCAATACTGCCATCTGCTGCCGGGCAGAGAGATAGGACGTAACTACCTATTGCTTTCTATTAGGTTTTCTGCTTAAGTTTGGACAAAGCAAACCTTTGAATGAAAGAAATAAGAAAACCAGTCAAATGTTCTCTGTTGTTCACTGTTTATAGTGATGAAATTGTTTGAAACCAATTTTGTGGTGCAGCTCTTTAAAATGCACAGAAGGACAGTGAGAATTCCTCGTGGTCTCGCATTAACATTTCAAATAGCTGGAATTTGTAATAACAGTTACACAAAACTTGTACTTTTCCATTTCTTTTCAGAAGTATTTTATAATAGCAGGGAGTCTCTCCAAGTATAATATTTTCTTAATTAAAAGCTCATGAAGATTGATAAGGTTTAGTGAACAAAACAATAAAATTCAGCATGCGTGATTGTTTTAATGAGGAAAATATGCCAACAAGCACAATATAAGGCCATCTTAGTTCTATTAAGATTGCCCAGCTGTTGCTTTTATCTCTGTGCTGCAAGCCAAGAGAGACCAATGTGTCCCTGTGGTCTCTGAATGGATGTTGGATGGATTCTGTTGCTTTTTACATCATAAGATAAAAGTCTATTAGATAATCTTTAACTTGAGAACTGAAATTTACTTTGATGTCCACACAGATAAATTAATAAGATGCTCCCTTTGACCATTTTTTCTCTTGAAAAAGAGGCAAATGATGTTAATGCAAACCTTCCCTTAAGTAGAAAACATCTGATAAATTATTTCTCTCCTGACTCTTCCTGTACTGTTACGTAGAGTTTTCACATAGTGGAAGTTCAATTTAGTCTTTTAATCTATTGGTTGGGGGATAGGAGCTGGGAATCCTCCCTCCTCTTTGACTCTCTTTTTAATAGCAATTTAAAAAAATAACTGACAAGAGCCAGCAATGGATGCTGGAAAGTTCCAAAAGACTTCTAGCATGAAAACCCTGTGAGTGTCTGCTAAGTGATTTTGAACTGTTTTCTAAATGATTTCTCAAAGATATTTAAACTTTAGTGATTCCACCATTGAGTGCTCCCCTCAAGGAAAGAACCAATATTCTGCATCTGATGATTTCAGCAATCATCAGAAACAGTTCCCATAAAGAGAAACTGCCATGGGGAGCAGAGTTATGGTCCTTGCAAAGGGAAAAATATATAGCAATGCCCCTTTTAGATGATGACCTAAATAAGGACAAAAGATGCTTAATTCTGTACTTACTTTGAGGACACATGAATTTCTCCACTGATAAGCTGTCCAGAGAAACTGAGTGTCTAGAGGAGCTCAACATAAACTTAATAGGAATCATTGATATTAGCTGAGCTACAGAAACTATGCACTAATATAATCTCGAGTAATCCCTAATACATCCCTAAAAGTAGATTGTAAATCCCATTTTACAGATTTTGATCAAGCAAACACTGAGAAGAACTAAATAAAATATCCAAGTCCATATCTTTACAATAATCTCAAGCCAGAATTTGCACTCAAGTTTATCTGACTACAAAGTTCATCTTTTTACATTATGGTGCAATGTTTCCCTTTATAAACTTAAACACAACAGTAGTTAGTAAATCCTTGAATACTTGCCTAGTTACATAAAAGCAGTAATAATCATACAAGAGAACTTTGAAAGATCCAGCCTGGAAGGCTGTCCTTGTGGGAAGGTCTTTCTTCTGCCATATCAGTGAGGGCTCAATGATCTCTGACTGTGGAAAGTGTCCCTGCACACACACACCACTTTGATTCCACTGTTATAAATAAACTGTATACATCCTCTTAGACACAAAAATACATCCTGAAAGAGGTATTACCAGTTACAAACTGGAAATATCATGTACATGATGGACCTTAAAACCCACCCTGTCTTAAGAAGTATTTTTTGACCAGGATGAGGTTATAAGGAAAGAGCAAACATGCTAAAGACATTAAAAAGGAAAGAAGAGAATATTATAGTCAATAAATTTACCAACTTACATGAAATTCACAAATACACTAAAAATCAAAAATTACCAAAACTGACACTGTACTTACAAGTTTGGGTACAAAATATCTCCAGGCCTATCTATAATATATAGGTTTATTAATAAATTCTATCCAACAGCAAAGAATCAATAATACCAATCTTGTTCAGACTCTCTATGAAATTTATAAAAAAGATAATATTTTCTAACCAATTTTGTGAAGTCACAGTTACCTTGATAATCAAAGATATGACAACAAAAGAAAGCCAACAGCTAAGTAGCCCTCATGAACAAAGATAAAAAGCTCCTTAAAACTATGTTATCAAAGTCAGCAATATACAAATAGGATAATACAGTTTGCTCAATTAGATTTATTTTAGCAATACAGTGTTGGCTTAACATTCAAAAAACAAACCATATAATTTATGATAGTAACAGTATAAAAGAAAAAAGTGATCATTTCAACAGATAAAGAAAAAAAAACAGTGTAAAAATTCAACACCCGTTTATGACAAAAATTCTTAGTTAAGTAGTAATGGAAGGAAACTTTCTCAACCTGATAAAGGGCATCTACAAAAAGCATTTAGCTACCATCCTACTAAATGGTGAAAGATGAACCCTTCAAGATTAGGAACAAGTAATGAATTTTTCTCTCACCACTTCTACTCAACATTGTACTGGAATTTGTAGACAGTGCGAGAAGACAAGAAAAATACATAAAATGCATACAGATTTATTTTATTGAGAAGAAATTATTGCTTACAAAAAAATCCTAAAGAATCTACAAAACACCTAAGTGAACTATAAAGGAACTTAGAGTAATGCAGTACACTAAATTAATAAACAAAAATCAATTGCATTTCTATACACTGACAATAAACAAATAGAAAAATAAATTATAAAACAAAAGCTTTAATAACAAAAGAATGTATTTTTAGGCATACATTTAATAAAATGTGAACAAAATATGTATACAGAAAGCTATGAAACATTGCTGAGCGATATTAAAGACTTAAATAAATGAAGACATTCACCATGTCTGTGGATTAGAAGATTTAATATGAAAATTCTCCCCAAATTGATCTATAGACTCAATGCAATCTATTCCATTAAAATCACAGCAGTCTTTTTTGAAGAAGTTGAAGCACTAATTTTAAATTTTTTATGAAAATGCAAAGGACCTGGAAAAGCCAAAACAATTTCAAAAGAGAGCAAAGTTGCAGGACTTTTATTATCTGATTTCAAGACTTAAAATAAAGGTAAAGTGTGTGTTTATGTATGTTGTGATTGTGTGTATCTCTGAGCACCAGTCTGACGTATGCCTTTGCAATTTATCTCATTAAGAAAGTGTTTGAGAAAGAGACATACAAAAGGGTATGGAGTTGTGAAGAGACCTAGCAAAGTGTCGTTTAGTAGCCAGGGAAAGGAGCACAACTCTTCAAAGAAAAGAGAAGTAGAAAGACATATAGGACATCCATGGGAAGGAAGTAAATGAACAATGAAACCATGAACAACATTACTTAATGTTGCCAAAATATCGAGCAAGAAAACTTTAGGAAAATATTCTTGAGAAATCATCGGTTACTCTAGGCCAGGCATGGTAGCTCACAGCTATAATCCCATAACTCAAGGAGGCTGAGATGGAAGGATTGCTTGAGGCCAGGAGTTCGAGACCAGCCTGGGCAACCTAGTGAGAACTCCATCTCTACAAAAATTAAAAAATTAGCAGGGCATGGTGATGCATCCCTATAGTCCCAGCTACTAAGGAGGTTGAAGCAGGAGGATTGCTTGAGTCTAGGAATTTGAGGCTGCAGTGAGCTATGCTTGCACCACTGCACTGGAGCCGGTCCAACAAAGCAAGACCCTGCCTATAGAATAAGAATAAGAATAAGAATAAGAAGAAGAAGAAGAAGAAGAGGAGGAGGAGAAAAATCACTGATGACTTTAGTGAAAGCTGTTTCACTATAGTGATGAAATTTGAAGGCAGATGAAGTAGGCTGAGAAATCAGTGGAAATGGGAGGGTGAAAAAAGAGAGACAAGTGGAAATAAATCAAGAATTTTATCTGGAAGTGGGAAGAGTAGAGAGTTAATTTGGTAGTTTGGTAGCTAGAAGGCTCTGAGAATTTGTATGATACATTTTCTTAGCACTTAACAAATGCCTGCTCTAGGAGGACAAGTCTGCTTTACTCTGGACTCATCACCCATTTCATCATCATAAAGTGCAACAGACTTGGTAGACTTGGACTGTCTTATATGAAACAATACCCTGGTTATGTTTCACTGCTTGAAACAGCAGGGCATAGGGGACTTTTTCTTGTCCCTCACCTCAATACATTTGAGGATGACTGTGCTCCAACATCCAGTGACTTTTTCCCACCAAACTCTACAACTTCTTTACACATTTTTTTTCACCTTAGTACTGCTCTGTTATAATTGAGATTCACATGCTAAATTCTTATGATGAGGATTGTAATTGTCTTTTTCCTTTCCCTTAACTGCATCCTCACAATAAATAGCTCTGCTTTGAGAGTCTACAGATAGCTCTTATGAACTAAAACCACAATGCCTGATCTTCTCACCCAACACCCACAACCTATGGTTCCTGTCCATTGTTCAGCATTAGATCTATTGTCTTGTAACATTATTCCATCACACACTCTATTAGCTCTTCTTTATAGAAATTAGTTTTCCCTGTCCATTCTCAGATCTCATATATGGGTTTCACTGAACACACTCTCTCATTTTCTGCACTTCTATGGACCTTAAAATCTTTAGTCATAAACAACCCTAGGGTAGTGCCTGTTATATATACACTCTTGTTACATCAACATGTTAAATTGTGTGTTTAACCTTTTTTCTTTCCCTGTCTCAGCAAAATAATTTTGTAAAAGAAATTTCTTCTATCTTTTAACTTTTGTTATTTTAAAAAATTCATCTTTTTCTCTTTCCTTTTTAAAAACAGATTTACTGATATAATATTTATATATTATAAAATTTACCCTTTTAAGGGGTACAAATAAGTGGTTTTTAGACTATTCACAGAGTTGTGCAACCATCACAGCATCACTATCTAACTGCAGAACATTTTTTCACCCCAAAATGAAGCTGCAAACCCATTAGCAGTCATTCCCCATTGTTCCCTCCTGCCAGCCTCTGCCAAGCACAAATCTTTTTGCCTTTATAATTTTACCTATTCTCGATGTTGCATGCAAATAGAATCAGATAATATGTAGCCTTTGAGTTAAGTTTTGTATATGGTGTGAGGTGGAGTCCAACTCCATTCTTTTGCATGTGGCTATAGAGTTGTCCTACCACCATTTGTTGTCAAAACTATGATTTCCCCTGTTGAATTGTGTTAGAACCCTTGTCCAAAATCAATTGAGCATACATATAAAGACTTACTTGTTACAATGAATTCTATTTCATTGATTCAAAGGACTATCAGCATGCAAGTACTGCACTGTTTTGATTACTGTAGCTTTATATTAAGATTTGACAGTAGGAAGTAAGTTTTCCAACTTGTTTTTCTTTTACAAGATTATTTTGGCTATTCTCTGTCTCTTGCATTTCCATATTAATTTTTGAATTAGTTTGCCAATATTTGCAAACAAAAAAAAAAGACATCTGGGATTTTGATAGGGATTATATTGAATCTATATATCAATTTTGAAATTATTTCTATTTTAATAAGAATAATTCTTCACATCCATAAACACAGAATATCTTTCTGTTTATTTAGTCCTTTAATTTTTCAGTGATATCTTGTTGTTATAAGTATACAAGTTGTGTATAGATTTAGTATCCCTTCTCTGAAATGCTCGAGACCAGAAGTGTTTCAAAGTTTGGATGTTTTTTATTTTGAAACATTTTCAAATACATAATGAGATATCTTGGGGATGGGACACCTTATATACATAGACTGAAGGTAATTTTATACAATATTTTTTAATAATTTTGGCCATGGACCAAAGCTTTGGCTGTATTTTGACTGTTACGTGTCACACGACGTCAGGTGTAAAATTTTCCACCTGTGGCATCATGTTGGCACAGAAAAAGTTTTGGATTTTGGAGCATTTCAAATTTAAGGCTTTCAGATTAGGGATTCTCAACTTGTAATACATGTGAATCAAGGACTGTGGCTGGTAAATTTTCTAAGACTAACTATGGTGATGAAGAACAAGATTGTAGAGGAATGAATGAACTACTTGATGGTTGAGTGGATGTAGTTCTGAACAGATTCTCATTTTCACTCTGGGCATTTCTTTTGCTGCATTTTATATATGTACTTGGTATATTGTTTTTTCATTTTCATTGATTTAACACTATTTTCTAACTTTCTCTGTGATTTCTTCTTTTATCTATTGGTTATTTAAAAGGTCCTGAGAACCTTCTGTAACTATGGTTGACTCATTGAAGTTGCTGATAGTTATGGTTGCTAGTGATATTCATATATAAGGATTGAAAATATTGCAGGAACATTATATATTTGTGTTATTGATCTTGTCAATATGTTATTCATTTTTAATAATCTAGAACTATTTTCTTTTGATTATTTTTATTGCCTATATAGGGACTAGAACCACATCATTTAATAGAGGCACCTTGTTTTGTGGATAAGATAATTTTCTTCCTGGATAGGATAATTTTTTCCCTGGATCTTTGACACTTATGTTAGAATACTCAGAAATACAGTGAATCCATAATTCTCTTTTGGGGGGATTATAACTACTGCATGGAATCTATTTTCCTATAGTATCTGGACTTTCCCTAAATATATTTTACTAGGTTAAAGCCTCCTATCACCTACACTTATTTTATTAAATTGTTTCTGAAGTATTTTATTCCTTCTGTTGCTTTTTTATTCTATATTTTGCTGCTATTTAAAATAAATTTTTTGTTAATTTCATTTTGAATTGTTCTTTGCTAGTGTATGGAGATGAAATTGATTTTTGAATATTAATCTTTTATCCTGAAAACTTGCTGAACTCATTTATTTGCTCTAATGTACTTTTTTTGGATGTGGATGCTTTGTGATTTTCTATATACAAGATTATGTAATCTATGAGAAGAGATAGTTTACATCTTAATTTGCAAACTTGACGCCTTTTATTTTTATTATTATTAATATTATTTCTTGACTAATTGCCCTGTAGAGAATCAATTCTATTCAATATTGAATGGAAATGGTTATAGCAGACATTTTTTGTCTTGCTCCTGATCTTAGTAGGGAAGCATTGTCTTTCACCATTAAGTATGATGTTAATTGTGAAGTTTTTATAGCTGCCCTCTATCAAATTTAGAAAGTTCCTTTATTGCTAGTTTGTTGAGTGGGTTTTTTTTGTTTGTTTGTTTTTCAGCTCATTAAGGGGGTACAAAAGATCAGGCTATATACATTGCCCATGCCTCCCCATCCCCCCAAGTCTGAGCTTTAGTTGTGTCCATTCCCTAGACAGTGCACATCACTCTCATCATATAGGTGTGCACTCCTCCCCTCCCCCCACCCCATCCCCCCCAGAGAGAACTTCAAACGTGTCCATTCCCCAGGCAGTGCGCATCGCACTCATCAAGTAGGTATACACCCATCCCTTCCACCCAGCCCCGACCTCTGTCCAATACCCAATTGGTGTGAATCCCAAATGTGCACTCAGGGAAACCAGTTTGCTGGTGAGTACATGTGGTGCTTGTTTTTCCATTCTTGGGATACTTCACTTAATAGAATGGGTTCCAGCTCACTCCAGGAGAACCAAAGAGATGCCATATCGCCATCATTTCTAATAGCTGAGTAATATTCCATGGTATACATATACCACATTTTGCTAATCCATTCATGAATCGATGGGCATTTGGGTTGTTTCCACATCTTTGCGATTGTGAATTGTGCTGCTATAAACATTCGGGTGCAGGTGTCTTTTTTATAGAATGACTTTTGTTCTTCTGGGTAGATGCCCAGTAATGGGATTGCTGGATCGAATGGTAGGTCTACTTGAATCTGTTTAAGGTATCTCCACATTGCTTTCCACAGGGGCTGCACTAGTTTACAGTCCCACCAGCAGTGTATGAGAGTACCTGTCTCTCCACACCCACGCCAACATGTATAGTTTTGGGACTTTTTGATAAAGGCCGTTCTCACTGGAGTTAAGTGATATCTCATTGTGGTTTTGATTTGCATTTCCCTGATGATTAGAGATGTTGAACACTTTTTCATATGTTTGTTAGCCATTTTTATATCTTCTTTTGAAAAATTTCTATTCATGTCCTTTGCCCACTTTTTGATAGGGTTGTTCGATTTTTTCTTACTGATTTTCCTGAGTTCTAAATAGATTCTTGTTATCAGTCCTTTATCTGATGTGTAGTATGCGAAAATTTTTTCCCATTCTGTAGGTTGTCTATTTACCATGCTCATGGATCGGTAGAATCAACATTGTTAAAATGTCTATACTGCCCAAAGTTATCTACAGATTCAATGCAATCCCTATTAAATTACCAACATCTTTTTTCACAGACATAGAAAAAATAATTTTACGCTTTGTATGGAACCAGAGAAGACCCCGTTTAGCAAAAGCAATATTAAACAACAAAAACAAAATGGGAGGTATTAATTTGCCAGACTTCAAACTTTACTACAAGGCTGTGGTTCTAAAAACAGCCTGGTACTGGCACAAGTGCCGAGACACAGACCAGTGGAACAGAACAGAAAATCCAAATATAAAACCATCCTCATATAGCCATCTAATCTTTGACAAAGCAGAAAAAAACATACTCTGGGGAAAAGATTCCTTATTTAATAAATGGTGCTGGGAAAACTGGATATCCACATGTAGAAGACTAAAACAGGACACACAGCTCTCACCCCTCACAAAAATCAAATCACGGTGGTTAACAGACTTAAACCTTAGGTCAGAAACTATTAGAATTCTAGAAGAAAACGTAGGTAAGACTCTTACAGACATTGGCCTAGGCAAAGAATTTATGAAGAAGACCCCTAAGGCAATCACAGCAGCAACAAAAATAAATAAATGGGACCTGATCAAATTAAAAAGCTTCTGCACAGCCAAAGAAACTGTTGAGTGGTTTTAACATGAAAGAATAATGTATTTTGTCAAACGCTTTTACTACATGTATCAAAATGATTGTGTGGTTTTTGACTTTTATTCTATTAATATGATGTGTTACATTAATTGATTTTCATATATTAAACCCACTTTGCATTCTGGGTTAAATCACACTTGGTCATCATGTATAACCCTTTTTATTTATATTTTTATATCATGTATAACTATTTTTACATATGGTTGGATTTGGTTTGATAAGATCTTGTTGAATACTTTCACATCTATAGTCATAACTATAATAGTTTGTATTTTATTTTTTGTAATGTCTGTGGTGTTAGTATCAGGGAAATTCTGGCCTCAAGGTCTGAAATGGGGAGTATTTCCTCCTCTTATATTTTTTGGAAGCTTATGAAGGATTGGTATTAATACTTCTTTAAATGTTTGGTTGAATTCAATGGTGAATCCTCCTGGGTTTTTTCTTTGGGAAGTTTCTTGATTACTTATTCAATCTCTTTACTTCTTATAGGTCTTTTCAGATATTCTAATTGTTCTTGAGTCAATTTCAGTAGTTTGTGTCTTTCTGTGAAATTGTTCACTTCATCTAGGTTATCTAATTTGTTGGCATAAAATTGTTCGTAACACTCTTATCCATATTTCTGTAGTGTCAGTAGTGATGTCTCCTCTTTCACTTCTGATTTTAGTATTTTGACTCTTTTCTCTTCATCCTTGGCTAATTTAGGAAAAGGTTTGTCATTTTCTCTGATCTTTTCAAAGTCCTAACTTTCAGTTTTATTATTTTTTTCCTATTGTTTTCTATGCCTCATTTATTTCCATACTAATCTTTATTACTTCCTTCCTACTATTTGCTTTTTTTTTTTAAGTCTTTTCTTCTTTTTCTAATTTCTTAAGGTGTAACTTTAGGTATTGATTTGAAATCTTTCTTCTTTTTAAACATAGATGCACGTTTTGATATGCTGTGTTTTCATTTTCATTGATTTAAAACTATTTTCTAAATTTCCTTTTTTTACCTATTTGTTATTTAAAAGAGTAATGCTTAATTCCCATATAATTATGAATTTCTCAAATTTCTTTCTATAGTTAATTTCTAATATAATTCCATGTGGTAGGAAAATGTATTTTTATTATTTTAATTATTTAAAAAGTATTGAGACTTGCTTTATGGCCTATCATCTGATCCAGCCTGGAGAATATACTATATGCACTTAGTATAAATGTGTATTCTTTTATTTTTGGTGGTATGTTCTATTGACATCTGTTAAGTCCAGGGGTTGATTATTTTGTTTAACTCTCTATATCTTTATTGATCTTCTGCCTGGTTTTTCTATATAGTACTGAAAGTGAAATATTAAAGTTTTCAACTACAATTGTTGAATTGTCTATTTATCCTTCCAGTTCTATTAGTGTTTCCTCTGTGTATTTTGGGTTTCAGTTATTAAGTGCATATATGTTTACAATTTGTGTATCTTCCTCATGGATTGATTCTTTCAATGTTATTTCAATGTCCATCTTTGTCTATAGTACTACTTTTTGTTAAAGTTTCTTTTGTCTAATTTTAGTATACCCACTTCAGCTCTCTTTTGATTACTATTTGCATGGTGCATCTTTTTCATCATTTTACATTTAACATATTTGTATATTTGAATATGAAGTATGTCTCTTACAGGTGTTGTAAATTTGGATCATGATCTTTTAAAAAATTTTTCTTGGTTGTATCTATTCTGCCAATCTATGCCTTTTAATTGGAGTATTTTATTGATTTATATTTAATGTAATTATTGAGAAAATACAATTTACATCTGCCATTTTGCTATTTGTGTCTATATATACCATTGTGTTCCTCTATTTCTTCATATCTGCTTTGTGTTAAATAGATATTTTCTAGTATATCATTTTAATCCTCTTGTTTCTTTCACTATATACATTTTTAAAATATTTTCTTAGCAGTTACACTGGGGACTACAATTAGCATCTTAATTGAAATAATCTACCTGAATTAATGTCAACTTAACTTCAATAGTGTAAAAAACTTTGCTTCAATATATCTCCATCCCCTCCTCCTTCCTTTGAATTACATCTGCATACATTATATACTGAATGTTTATAATCTTATAATTATTGTTTTATGCAGTTGTCTTTTAATTAATATAAGAGAAGAAAAGAATTATAAAAATATTTTATACCATCTTTTATATTAATTGCATAGTTACCTTTACTGGTGCTCTTCATTTTTTTGTGTGAACCTGAGTTACTGCCTTCCTGATTCTGCCTCTGCAATTACAATTTGTTGTCCATTTCCTCATACTAGACTGTTTTTTCGTCACTTAACACTATTTATCTTAAGTTCTGTTAGAATAGTGTTGGAAAATAAAGGGCAGCAGAAGAGACTGTGATAAAAGCTAGAAACGGGAAGGTCTTTCCCAGTTCTTGGAAAGTTGAAATGTAGTTTCAGACTCTAATATCTATTACAGTTCATATCTAGTGCTTCACACAGTACCTGGCACATATTAAGTGCTTAACAAATATTTGTGAAATGGATTAACATGAGTACACACAATGATTAAGATTTAAGTGTTGAATTATCTGAAGGCTCAGAACTGAAAAGAATGTTGACAGAGGCACACAGAGCCAAGCAAGCTAAGATTAAGAAGTTCTTGAGTTTTAGAGAAGTCTGCAGAATTTTGTGACTGAACAAGTTCTCTGAGGCACATTACCAAGAAAAGAGAGAATTTAAGTAATTCATTACAGCAAAGTGCTAGCTAGTTCTTTTAATGAGGCTTAAACTTCTTAAGAAAGTCAGACAAGGACGAACAATTTACTCACTAATAACCTTACACTTACTAATTCAAAAGCATATACCAGATTTCATGCATCTCTGTAATTTCAAGCAAATACGACAGGCCTTTCATTTGATGGCTCACTTGATGTAGCCTATGGCACACATAATGCCTTAAGACTCTGTTTATAGACACTAACAGTTGGAAATTGAGAGTTGCTCAAGCAGAATTCTATATAATCACCCATTTGGGGTTAATTTACTTTATTGTGGCTGCTACAGTGAGCTCAGCTGAACTTGGCATTTTCCATTGCAATCTGTTTTGTAAATGATTTTAGTTTCACAGCTCAGGCATTTTACTGCAAATCTTCTGAGTCATGAGGCTTATACTAACCAGGACAATTCATGAAAAGAATGTGGATTATCTAAGCTTATAATACAATTTATTTTTTTTTTTTGAATTTATTTTAGAGTTTGGAATATTGAGAACCAGAAGCTAATAAATAATGAAGAAGTAAATTGTTTGGGGTTTGGGAGTCATCCATTTATTCAAGAAATATTTTTTGAACCTTTTGTCTGGCAAGGTACCATATAAAGTTTGGTGATATGATGGTGACAAGACAGATACATGTACAACCCTTAAGGAGTTTTAAAGGTATGCCAATTTGTAAATAATGGAGAAGAAATACAAGCATTTATTATATATGATGCACACCAACCAATAAAAATATAAAAATAGGGGATGATATTAACACTAACATTCCCTGTCAAAAGCTCAATCTAAATCTAAAATGCCTTTATCCCTACATGCTCGTTAAATGCTTTCTCCCCTTCGTGAAATTTTTACAATTCTAGTTTTTTTCTAAGAACTTTTATATGAACACATAGGAAATGGATTCCCTATGTTTTTCTTTATCTAAACTTTCCCAGCACTGTCTTATAGTCTTCTATTCACTTTTCTCTTACAAAGTGTTTTCTTAACATCTGTTATGTTCTGAGCATGTGCTCACTGGAGGAATACAAAGATGAAGGCTAGAGTGTGCTGTCTTTACCTTAGGAGAGTAGAGGAGACAGACAAAACAGACACTATAATGCTATTTAAAAGTGTTATTAAAGAAGTGCATTTTATTAAAAAAACAGTCACATGCACCAATTCAGCCTGATAAACTCAAAGTATTGGCAATAAGTTTAGAGAAGGAGAGAAATACATCTCTAATAATTGTGGCATTTTAAGATAGAGTTTACAAAATACAGGAGGCTGAGCCATATTGTTTGTACTTTTGCAAACCACTGTAAGTGTTTGCTAGTGGGATTTCCTTCAAATCTCAAGGTTCAACTTAAATGTTACCTGCCCTCGATTAGATACCTCTTCACTACCCTTCACTCTGATTTACTGTGCTTATATTTATTAAGGTAATTCTCACCCTGAATCTGACTATTCCCTTCCTCTAGACTATGAAATTCCTCAATGGCAAAACTGGAGCTTTTAGCTTTTGTGAAACATGTATGCAAAATATATGTGATAAATATCTGATGAATGAATAATTGAGTGAATACAAGCTTTCACTGATATAACAGAATTATCTAACAAACTGCAGTAACCTCAAATCAGTGTTACAAAAACTTCTTAAAATTCTACATTCTGCCTGATTCTTCTACTCTTCTAAAAACTGAGATCTTTGAAGTTGGAGATTTAACCCATATGTTAAAATGTATTACATAAATCTCATCAAAAATATAATCTTCTTGACTTACAGTCTCAGAAAACCATAAAGAAATTTTTATTTACTGTTTCTCATAAAAAGCAAAATTAATGTTACTTCTGGACAAAAATCAAGTCAATTCATCACAGAAGTTAAATTTAGGTTTAAACTTGAAAGTCCTTGAGGCAGGTCATAAAATACTTTCTCTAAATATCACTCTAAAAACTGCCTAGGCATGTAGCCTAGGCATGTAACCATGGCTAGAGCCTTATTATTTCAGAACACACAATACTTTGCTGAACATGTTATGTTGGTTCGGAACATCTTTAAATTTTGTTTGTAAGCAATCCTAAAGAAAACACAAGCAAGTTATTTGAAATTACATACCTGTCGGCACCACAGTTTACGAAATATTTGCAGATAAGCCAATACCATAAGACACAGTGGTGCCATGTATGTCACCAAAAAGAAACAGATATGATACATCTTGGGGTAAATTTCACCTGAGAAGAAAGTCAAAATAATAAAACTTTACATTACAATTGATGGATTTGTTAAAAGATACATCTGTCAATGTTTTTCTTCAAAGAATACATTTACTTTCTATATGCTTTCATTAGCATGTTATATACTCAACAGGGAAAATAATTTATAATAGTTAACTACTTACCTTTACTCAGTATATGTGTTTACTTATACCAAATGTAAAGTCTTAATTTCACTTAATGTACTTAGAAGGAAATAACAATTAGTCATTTCTTAATTTGTGATACCATAGTCTATCCAAAGTCAAGCATTCATTTTTTTCAAAGGTCTTTTATCTATCTTCATTATGTCTGGCTAATAAATAAAATTAATTTGGCTTGTCTTATACTTGCATTTACAAAAAGGGACATGACTCAATCAAAACCTAATGACTAATGCTTTGGTTAAAATGGGAAGAGAATATAAACTCAGTTAATTCCTCCTCATTAGTGTATCAATTCCCTGAGAAGTGGGAGGCTATTCCCAGTTGTACATCCAAATACACATGTGGAAAAATTTAATTTGGAAAACTAAATACAATAAAGGTTTTTTTGTTGATTTTCTGGAACATATACAAAATTCCTCTTTAAGCATGGTATGTCAATATGTATGTATGTATGTATGCATGTGCTTTCAATAAAAATAAGAATTTTAAGGGTTTTTAAAGTTTATTTTCAATCCAATAGGGTATTTACTTTTTTTATATTTATCTCCCTTATTAGGCATAAGCACCTATAGGATTGTAGTGATTTTTTTTTTAATCTATCATTAATTCTATACACACAGATGATACATATCACAGATCAGGCATTTACTACCAAGTCAACTAATCAATTAATTAATGGCATTGTGGCTTAATATTACTATTTTAGCTATTCTATATATCTATTATAAACTTTTTAATGGCTTTTAACTGACTTTTTATTTATTTTTTTATTTTATTTTATTATTTTATTTTTTTTAAAGACTAGTCAAGTGCAGTAGTGAGGAGGGGGGAAAGTAGTAGAACAAGGAGTTCAATCTGTAACTGACTGTAAACAATCAAGTGAGATAACTCACTACCTTCGGACCAGCCTTAACTGACTTTTTAAATGCTTCTGAAGATGTTTGCTTTGCACTACTATTTGAATATATCACAGTGGTCCATCTACTTTTACTGCAATGTAAAACAGGAAACAGCATATCCTACAGAGATTCCAGCATATTAAATCTAATAATTCAATATAATTCTAAATGAATACTCACACAACGAAGTTTGGGTGGCTTTTTTCTTTTAAAAATCACATGCTTTATTTTGACGAAACTATTTTGACTTTGATATTGGCAAGGCGGTTGGTTCCATGCTATTATTGAGAGATAATGTTATCATCTCCATGCATTTTATTCTTTCACGCCTTCAGAAAGGGTATATAGTAGCACGAAGACTTGGTTATGTGATCAAATTTGTTATAAGGGTAATTTACGGTCAAGATTAGTCAATAATAAATATGATGATGGCCATTATACTATTTAACATTTATTCAGCAATCATGCATTTAATTCTTACTGAATGTATTTTAAACATATTTATGAGTTTAATATCCTCCACAATCTCCTTCCCATAGCCTTGTCTTCCAGAGTCAGTTGAGTTTGAGTCTAATAGTCTTTGTATTCTTCCTTCTAAAACTCTGTCTTCTTTCTTGGGTTAGACATTCTTCTTTGCTGTCATCTTCAGAAGGGACAGCAGGGTGCATGCGTTGCTAGGAGGTCTAAGAGACCAATTTGAGGTGTCATTTTTAGCTGCTGTATGGTCCAGGTGTCACTCACCTATCTCATCAGTCTCTAACCTCCTTTCAAGTTTATCCGGTAAAACAGGTCAGTTATATAAAAAGTGATAGAATTCAAGTATCCTGACTGGAGGAATAACAAACAGCCTTTCCCTTTGAAGTGCTGCAGCCTGAGCACCATTTGGAGGGCCAATTTCAAAGGAATCTGAAGGTGACCTCACCACGTTCCAGCCACCTGAGTTGCTTTGAACTTTTATTTGTTTTGAAGAAAGTGTCACATGAGCTTTCCACATTAAGAAAACACACCTTTGAAGCTTACATACCTGTGAAGCCCTGCTGTCTGCATCAGACTAAATTAAGTGAGTGGAGGAAGGAAGGTTAACTTTTTTTCTTTGACTGCAGCTATGGACCCTATCACTGTGATACCAGTTTGGAGTTTTGAGCAGATGAGAGCCAAAGCTCATTGTGTGGTTGGTATATTTATAAATAGTTGGAAAATATGTAATTGACTGGTAAATGCATATTATGATAATGAACACCGACACCGAGAAAAGTTGATCAAGCAAAATTAGACTTTCAGGCTACGGTAGATTGTTTTAATAAGGAGATTATAATAAATAATTGGGGAAACATGATAGTTTTAAATTCTTCATTTCATGCTTAGAGTCTAAGCTAATTGAAAACTCAGATATGCCATTGAAATTTTAAGCTGTGTGTGGTGAAAGTATCTTTGAAGTCTCTCTGCACTTGATGAGCAATGTCTTCAATGTATTTTAAGACATTTGTATACAACCTAGAATGTAGCTACATGAAATTTATTTCACTTAAGCAGTACTTAATTAGAAAACAGCATTTTAAATATTGCCAACCGTTAAAAATCTGTGTTTCTACTCAGCTGATGAATAGTCACAATCTAAATAAATTCCTACATATATATCAAACTAACAAATGAGGGAAAAAAATGTAGATTTTTAATCTTTGAAACCAGAGATTAAGAGTACTGTCATATATTAGACAGGCAAAAGTTAATTTCCCTCAGAGAAGTTAAGGACCATTATTCAGCCATCATGTTAACCTAATATCTAAAAATTACAAACATTTCTCCTTCATGCAACACTTATCAGGGATTGAATGGACAAATAAATTAAATGTGATTTCCCAATATTTAATTTGGACTATCTTTTTAAAGTTTATATGTCTATTAAATTTACCTGAATCTTTAATATGTTTTATTAGGTTCTCTCTAATAAATATTTTTAATAAATGTCCCAATTAATACACATATACACATATTTATATACTTCTAAAACATCATAACAGGCCAGATGCCATAATTACTTTGACTATAAAGAAGGGCTCCATTATCTTTTTTTTCAGAGCACCAAAAACAGTTTCTTCCTAAGTTTCAGGAAGAGAAATATTACCAATCTCCAATGTTTCACCACCAGGACATGTTCATTAAACACTGGATGCATGAATAGTGATGCAATTATGTCTTTGTGCAAAAAGAGAGTTATTTTTCTTTCAATAAAATCTATCCTATGGAACTATGCATTTGAAAACCAAGCAATTGAGGAAGTACAGATATAATTCTGGAACAATTTAGAAATTTTGGAAGTTTGAAATGATGTGACTGAAGCAAACAGTGAACACACACAAATGTACATTTTAATGATCATTAAAACAAGTATTAACATGCTTTATATGTTCTTGAGTGTTGGGTGTGTCTGCCAGAATTTATGGTTAATGGTTCTTTATTTGAAAGAAGCCATAGGCAATGATGAATATGATTAATTTCAGAAATCAATTATTCATAAATGATTGCCTATTTTTGATACAATTTTTAGTAAGACAGAGTTCTCAATTATTTTGCACATGTGTGAAACAGAATTTACAGAACTTTCCCAAAAGTTATTGGATAGATATGAATCCACTGACTATATTATTTTTGTGACATTTTCCCCATTGTTATATTGGTTTTAGGACAATTATTATATCACTATCTACTTTTATAACTATATTGTTGATTTAACTTAGGATAAAGACAAACACAGATCATGAATTACTCTCAAACAGAAGATATTTTACAAGACTTTTTTAAGGTGTATTAAATAGTAGTCAGCCTTTACAGATGTTTGGATTTAAGAGAGCTGACACTGTAAAATATACTTTCCTACGATGTTTTAGGTTGTGACTCTCACACATGTGCCAAGTTTGAACACTTTAAGTTGAACATAAGCTTATAAATAGCCTACATGTTCAGGGCTCATGCTATTTAAAAATCATTATAATAAACTAAATGTCTAATAAGCAAAATAAGAAGCTGCTTTGAATTATTTTACGTTCTTCTTAAAATATTAGTGATTAGCAATTTCATTCAATTTTTGAAATGCTATTATAATTTTATAGCTTTTACTAAGTTTGATCAACTCAATCAAATATCATTTAATTTTAGTGTTTACAAGCATTTTAAGTAATTATGGGATATTGCAAAATCACTTTCAAATAGTTTTCTTAAATGACTTCTGATGGATAGGATTAGATTTTTAGGTATTTAACAATAATTTTTTTTTAAAGAAAATATCCATGCTAGAGTTAGATAGTAAAATACTAAAGGTAGTAATCAGTTTCATGTATTTATACTTATTACTCAAAGGTAATTTGAAAATCATGGGTCTATTTAATTAATCATAATAGCTGATTATTATGATTGTTAACAGGAGTTAATGCTATTTGATTATTCAGGGAAACAAAAAAGAGAAAAGTTGACAAAAGCAGCCCATAAACATATAAATGAAACAAATTGCTAAAGTATTTTAGAGAAAATACCACTGACACCTATTGAATAATAGATGGGTAGTTTTCTAATTTTTCTAATTACTATCACTAGAAACTTAAAGAACAAATTTTTGAGTTGGAAACTTTAGATTTAAATGTATTTATTTGCTTCACAATATTGAACAAATAATTTAATCTCTCTAGGGAGAGATTATTCATGAATTGGGTAAAGGATTCTGACCAAGAAGATTTTTAGGCTGTTTTCTAAATATAACTCATCATAAAGGAACCGTGTAAGAGACATGTCACAATTAGTCCCCAACCCATCTTCTTTCCGAACTCAATTCTTTAGACTATCTGTCCCTATATTCCAGAAATTATAGGTTCTGACTCGCTTCCTTTCTCCTTTAGGATGTGAATTTTCTTGCTTTCTGGGCTACCTTTTTCCCTCTTCTCTGTACAGAGAATTCCTACTTATATTTAATGCTTTGCTGAAATGTTAGCAGCTCCTCGGTAAATTCTCTTCAAATGACCAGAACTGAGTTTGTTTTCTTATTTGTGTTCCTAGCACTTTGTATACAAGTATATTAAAATACTCAGACTATGAACCTTTGTTTATTGGCCTTTCAGCCTTATTATAAAGAATGTGCTCCTTTAGCCAGAGTCTATTTCTCTCCAGATTGGCATAATGCCTAGTATATCCTAAGTACTCAAGATGTTGTTTGAGCATTAAAGAAATGGAACATAAGACACTTATGGAATATTCCTACCATTTTGGAATGTTCCATTTATTTTGTTTTTGTCTGCACCATTAATGGGGAAAATTGTGAAAAACTGAAGATGATCCAGAGAAAAATACAGCAAAAGAACTCCAGTGTTAGGAAGAGTAACTCACAATAAAGGAGACACATTTAATATTTGGGGTAATAGATACAGCAAATTGTGAAATTTTAGTTATTATACGTCTTATAAAATAATCTCATTGTCTTAAATTTTATCTTGCTGTAGTGAAAGCATATGTCTAATTTTTCAGTGACTGGCTTTTTTTTTTTTTCCTTTCAGTGTTTGAATAAAAGCACCAAGGTAGGAAATACCATATAGTCAAAGATTCCAGTATTTGAGAATATCATATTTATAAATAATCTCTGGGTGTACTACTTTCTTGATATATCTATCTGATAAGCATAAGTACATATCTTTCTAATAAACAAATGCTTCCCTAATGTTTAAATTCCCTAAATACAAGCCATTATAATATACTTATCCAGAAGAGGTTTGATTGTTTTCCTCAGATTTAATGTGATATTTTAGAACTAGTGTATTCTATGCAAATGCAGGATTATTTTATTTCCTGTCATTCTTTGCTGTACCCAGATTTGTGCCAGCACCAACCATTGTTAAAAGTGTTCCAACAAAAACCTCAAAGACTGACTCTGAGAGTTTTTAACTGAAGGAACATAAGGCTTCCAAACCTCGGCTTATTTAAATTTCACTATCATACATGACAGATGGGAAACCGGGAATGATTCACAATCAATATAATTCTAAAATCAGAGAATAATTGTCTCAGTGATAAAACTCATCAATTAAATATGTTGTGAATAGAGAAAGCAAATTTGGATAATTTGACTCAGAGAACAGCATAGGTCCACATACTGATATTTAGTCATGTTCCAGGACATGGGTTTAAAATGAAAAATTCCAGTTGTTTCCAGAGCCCATTAGGGAATTTGACACTTTACACAATGTCATGTTGAACCAGCTTATAAAATGTTAATCATTCCAGAGTACACCCGTGGATTTGAATTATGCTGTGGGTTCAGTTTTAGAGAATTTGCGAAACATTAACATAGCGGGCTCTGAATTGTAGAACAAGCTCCTCTTCATTTTCTATCTGAAAGATATGAAAACTAGAAAATAGTGCATATAGCATTTCCAAAGGACTCAGATAGGTGGAGTTATTGTGTGAAATTGTTTTGGGTTTCAAGTTGATTTTCATGCTTTTGCAAAAGCGTATTAACAGATACTAATGAAACATATAAACCCAAATTCACAATGGCTATGCTAATCCAGTTTTCAGTTTGCAGCTGTAATATAAACGTCAGCTCATAGATTGTAATGTACTTACCACCCCAGCGCTCGTCACACACTGTAAAGAGAGTAGTTTTATTGGCTAAGCCAGGTAGCATGGTGCTGCACTCCATGACAATGGCTTGAGGAATCATTATGATGCAGGAGACAATCCAGATGATGACAATGCTGTTCCGTGCCCTCTTGGCTGTGCTCTTAAACATCAAAGGGTGACAGATCGCGTACCATCGATCCAAGGCAATACAGCTCAATGTGAGGACAGACACAGACACTGACACAGTCTATGAGAAAAATGAGACCATACTAATAGAGAGGCATGTGGTATTAAAAGAATCATTCAATATATTTACCATATGAGAAAGGTAGTCACAACAGATAAATTCAAAGTTGCAAAAAGAAAAAAAGGCCCATGCAAATATTTTTTATTTCAAACAATTTTGTTAGAAGAAAATGCTAAAACTATATTTTAAAAAATGAATATTTCCTGTTAAACATGAAAGAGATGCAATGAAAATTTTGCACTCTTTTTTCTGCAAATGTTTTAATTTATAATATAGCATTCTTTGAATAATTATTATTAGTATTTTGTCTTGCAACTTTTCCATTGATAGGAAAAATCACATCCTCAAATGGAGGGGAAAAAAACACATATGTTTAGTCCACACTGGAAAACTCTCACTTATAGAGAATAATATGGCATCTCTGTCTTTTAAATTATTGTATAATACTTTTATTGAAATTTCATTTAAGTAAATGTGATTGAATTTAGAGTACCTCATTTCATATTTTCAAGTAATAAGAGCTATTTGTGCATTAGTGCATTTCCAACAGGTTGCACCCAAGGAAAGATATGAGTCATTTTAAAAGAGAATTTGTATGTGGATCTCCTTACTATGTTTTCCTCACTGGCATAGGCAACCTGCCTCCAAAATCCAGATACATTTATCCAGTCCAAATTTCTATATAATTAACAATTCTACAAACGGTATTTGAACTTGGCACTTTAGGTAAATAATGAAGAAGCATATTTATCATACATATCCCCACGTGATCAGTTTATGTAATTATACTTCATGTCCTCTCCTTTACTGGAGGAAACATTGATTCTGCTATCACTCTTAAAATTTCCCCTCCCCTTAAAAAGGAGAATACTTCTTGTTTCTCTTACTTTTTGTTACAGGTTCCTAATTATTTTCTTCACCGGACTCATCTCATGGTAAATTATTTTGCTTACTTTGCTTATCTATTATCTGTTTTCTCTGTTGGAACAAAGTTCTATGTTGGGAAGGACTGCTTCTGTTACCTGGGTCTCCAATACCTGGCACAGAATTTGATGTGCATTATATACTTAATAAATATTATTTGAATCAGTTAATAATGGTAAGCTTTAATCTAAGATAATGGATGTGGTCCAGGCATCTTCCTTTATTTTTCTGTCATGGTTGTATTGATTTTATAACATGTGGTAAGGGCATGTCTCTCTCTTTTACATTAGGACCTTCCTCGTTGATGCATTGACTATAGGTACAAATAAGTAAAAGGGATCTAAGAGCCAGTGTAGCATAGGAGAAAGGTCTCTGAGCTAAGTATCAGGATGATCTATCTATTCTTACACTTCCACCAGCTAGCTGCACAATGTTAGGTCACTCACTTTACAACTTTGGGCCTAAAGTGTATGTGTGTGCATGTGTGTGTGTGTGTGTGTGTGTGTTTGCTAAATGAAGGAAATCAACAGGATATGATTCTTACCACCTCTGATTCTTTTGATTCTCTCTGGGAGAAGCAGCAGAGTATACTTGGAATCAATTCTACAGCCAGGATTCCTGGGCATGAATCCCATCTCACCTACTGAGTGATCTTGTGGAGGTTACTTAACCTCTTTATTTCTCACTTTTCTCATCTGTAAAATGTGAATGATTAATAGTACCCAACCATGGAATTGTAGGGAGAGTTAGTTGAGATGTAAAATGTCTAGCACAGGGCTGGCATGTAAATGTTATGTGTTTGCTATTATTTATGATGATTATAATAATAATGATGATGGTTATACTTTTTTTTTTCAAGAGATGGGGTCTCACTCTCTTGCTAGGCTGGAGTGCAGTGGCACAATCACAGCTTACTGAAGCCTCAAGCTCCTGGGCTCAAGCGGCTCAAGAGATCCTCCCACCTCAGCTTCCTGAGTAGCTGGGACAATAGGCACATACCAGCTAATTTTTTAAATTCTTTGTAGAGATGAGCTCTTGCTATGTTGCACAGGCTGGTCTCAAGCTCCTTGCCTCAAGTTATCCTCCTGCCTTGGCATCCTAAAGTGTTGGGCTTACAGGCATGAGCCTGTGAACAGATGATGATTATACTATTACTTTTCTCTTCCATTCTTGAGTCTGGAGTTCTAGATTTTAATTGGAATAGACCACTTTTCAGGGAAGAATATTAAAAGAAATTATAAGTAAAAGCCTAAGCGTTGCTAAATTCTTGGAGGCTACTTTCATTCTAAGTATAATCTTAAAGGGCTGAACTCTATCAGGGTGGGTTTAGGTTGGTTGGTCACTCTTGAAAATTCCTTGGTGCTACCTTAAAGTGACTTCAACTGTCTTAAACCAATCTCACCCCCACCACCTCCATTCCTTCTCTACAAATAACATAAACACCTAGGGCCCCTCAATACCATTGCTAACCTGGGAAAAGAACTATGGCAGTCTAGATTTGCACAGTAGACTTTTCATAGCTACTGGGCCAGGGCTATATTTATCGTCTCTAGCAATTAGAAGTATAAAGTGTTCATCAAGGCTTATGATTTATTATTCATAATTGTAATCAACCTGGATGAATGGGATAAGAGAAGGCATGGTTCAAATGTGCATGTCATTCTTGGTATTTCCCAGTACTATTAGATAATGGCAATCAATTAATGTAAGTTCACTTGAAAGACTGACATTCAGTGCCAACTGTGACGTAGTGTTCAGCACCCTCTCTGTTACATAGCAAAGTGAGAGAATATGCTGGTGTGACTAATCTAACAGTAGAATGAACTGTTCCTTTGAAAGGACCCTTGACAATTAGTGATTTAATATTCTCTGTTTCAACTACTTTTGCCTGTGCATAAGACACATTAGTATACAATTAACATGCTATTTATGAGATTTTCTTTTGGGGGATATAAAATTGCATCTTATCCAAAGTGATTATAAATGAGAGTTTTGTTACTGCTTTTCACTTCTAAGAGTGCACTTCTGGGTGCATTTTTCATTTAGATTCTGATATTAACCCATATCAATCTGATAGTAAGTCATTTGAGAAATTAATCTAGTGTGAATTATGAATATCATAAAGGAAATGGAGTGAGATGATGAGAACTTTCTTTTGCTTTCAGGTACTTGGCCTTTCGCCTAGACTATGGTCATCCTATGCACAGGTTAATGTTTGGGAATTTCCTTTGGTAAAGAAGGGGCCTATTTTATACTGTCATATAGATATGCCAAAAAGATTTTAAATTTCCATGACAAACAGAAGTAAAAATTTTGCCAAATCACAGATTTGAATGATAGGCACTAACAGATTGAAAGGTGGTAAGGTATGACTGAGAGAGTGAGGGAGCTTATCTAACCACCAAGCACCCGCCACCTACCGCCCGTATCTCACTTGGTTTTTGTTCTTTTCTTGGCATTTCCTTTGCAGGCATTCTTCTGCCATTTTTTGTTTGTTTGGTTGTTTTTTATCACTCTTTTTTTTTTTTTTTTTTTTTTTTTGTTGAGACAGAGTCTCACTTTGTTGCCCAGGCTAGAGTGAGTGCCGTGGCGTCAGCTTAGCTCACAGCAACCTCAAACTCCTGGGCTCAAGCGATCCTACTGCCTCAGCCTCCCGAGTAGCTGGGACTACAGGCATGCGCCACTATGCCCGGCTAATTTTTTCTATATAGATTTTTAGGTGTCCATATAATGTCTTTCTATTTTTAGTAGAGACGGGGTCTCGCTCAGGCTGGTCTCGAACTCCTGACCTTGAGCAATCCACCCGCCTCGGCCTCCCAGAGTGCTAGGATTACAGGCGTGAGCCACCGCGCCTGGCCGTTTTTTATCACTCTTAAAAGGAGCCACTGCTCCTGTCATTGTTAAAAGAGAAGTGGAATATATAATAATTATTCGGCAAATAGCCTACTAAATGTCACTGGTCTTATAGAATTATTAAAGATACAACAGGGTCATTTTAATTACTCAGCTGAGTTTTATTACATTTGTGAGATTTTAAAGATTTTTGAGCATTTGCCAAAGTGTTAGAGTCTATCATTCATAAATCAAAAGGTTGTATTTTATTTAGAAGAAAAAGACTATATAAATCAAAGCAAATTAGTAAATGCCCAAAGAATCTTAAATGCAACCAAATAACCTTAAAATACGGTTAGGCATTACATAATATGTTTTAAAATATTCAGAAAGACATAAATAACTTATCAAGAAGAAAAGTTATTAGTTTCAGAATATCATAACTAAGGGGCAAAACTACTCAAATTTAAATGACAGGCTTATCGCCCATTGGCATTTGAGAAAATTTTATGAAAAAGAGGAAATAAATATCGAGAATTTGGAGATACAAGTTTTATCAGTGCATCAATCTCTTTGTGCATTTACACCTTTCTATTAAGAAGCAATGTTGGATGAAGTGATGAGTAGATCTAGTCTTTTCCATCTTGTGGTTATTCAGTTGTTTTCTCTTTGCCTGATGGAGACGAAGATCAGCTGAGGAATTGATTAGCCTGGATACTGTTTACAGAGAAGCAGAGAGACTCTGTCAGGAGAGGAGGATGTTCCTTGAACTACAGACTTGGTAATACGTTGTCTGTGTGAAAGAGTATTGGCAGTGACTTTAAGAGAGACACAGGCCCTGCATCACTCACTGGTTACACGCTGCTTCCAGTCTGTCCCTGAGTGCTCATAGGAGACTCTAGAATACCTGCTGTTCAGAAAGCTATCACGGTGCATTAGAACCTGACTGCACCTGCCACAAGGTGCTGCCCCACTCTCCCATCATCCCACTCCCCACCTGGAATCATCTGGTTCCTAGAGACAGCATGGAACATTCTCAGCCAGTTAAATATTCTTGGCAACTAGAACCATCCTGAAACTTAAGAGAATCCTCAGAATATTCTCCTGAGTAATTATTAAAACCAAAAGAAATAGAAAGCTTGCTGGAATTACCACAAAGATGGTGAAATATTGAATTCTCTGCTATTTATTACTTTCCCAGTGACTCTATGCAAACACCACCAGAGCCATCCATTTCTTACTGATTTTTGTACTATGAAGATATTTTCCTCTGTTGTTCCATGTGCTATTTCTTTCAAAAAGTTTTGCTACAATTCGTTTTCGTGACCTGTTCATGGTTTTCAGTAGACTGACCTAACCCTGTGTTAAAATTAAACACACTGTATACATGGAGCTTATAACTTCTGTGGTATTTTCCACTTACTACTCTGTAACCTTAAAAAATGATCACCTCTCCTTATAAAAGTCATTGAAGATTGAGCTAAAGATCCCTTTGTAACATTTCAGTTCCAAAAGCCTTATAAATAGTTCTATAATTTCTAGTAATGGGCTATTTGTGGCTGGCCTCCTACACCTTTTTGTTATTGGGAACCTATTTTCTATTCTTCCAGATATTATGATCACCATCTGGGAGACTGGATGGAAGAAGGACTGGGATGAAGGAAGGCGATGGAAAGACAAGGAGAGGGTGACCACCATTTTATTCACTGTCCAATTCCCAAGAGGATTTCATCTCATTGGGTAGTGCAGCTGTGGCCATTATCTTGGGAATCTTTTTTCCCTAAGATTTTAGAACCATAAGAACAATCAAAAAATTATTCTTTGAAAGTACGAGAGCAGTCCAGAGAATATCCAGCCATGTAATATGAAAATTACAGATTAACAATGGCTGCATACTTCCTGGACAGCCCTCATATATTTGTTCTTAATTACAATTAAATATGAAAAAGCTGCTTTCACTATTGAGTAATCAAACATTTACTAATGATGATACTGATGCTGATAGCTGGTGTTTATTGAGGGCATACTATGTTTTTGTAAGATCATCATCTTCCAGAGGGTAATTACTATGCCAAGTGATTTATATAAATTATCTAAGAAAACTGTCACAACAACCGTATGAGCTAGATCTCATTAAAATTACTATCCTTTTTAAATAAGTGAATCACAAGGAGTTTATGTATAATCAGGGTATAATCAGTAAATGGCAGAACAGAGATTCCAAACCTGGTAGTTGATTCAGAACCTACATTAAAACCTGTTCTCGTACTGCTTTGATCAAGTAGCTCTTACATCCTCAGTATGAAATGAAACTACTTCTAAAAACAGATACCCGCGATTATTTGGACTAAGAGAGGCTCAATAAATAATTGGTTCGAGTTTCTTATTTAACAAAGGGGAAATTAGGGAAATTAGGGAAAATGTTTGTCCAGCATCTAAGGAGCACTTGGTTTTGTCACTATATTTTTATGCAGAACTTAACTTGTAGCCACAGAAAGTCTCAAGCATTATTTTCCTTAAGCTTGACAACTCCTTAAATAATTACATTTTTTAAAATTCATTAGTTAATTTACTGTAGGGCCATGCTTGTGATTGAAAACTTTTTTATAGTAGCTTCCGTGTTTGAACCAAAATGGTGTGTAAAATATTTACCTGTAAATAAGGAATCACTTTGCAGAGGGACTGTCCAAAAAACCAGGTCTCAGTGATATCCACGACCAAGGTGGCTGGAAGGCAGGTGATGGTCACAAGCACATCAGCTAGAGAAAGATTGACTATGAAGTAGTTGGTTACCGTCCTCATGTGGTGGTTCTTCCACACTGCCACACAAACTAATTTTGGGGGAAAAAAAAGAAATAGTAACTAAACAAAGGAGAAAGGTACTATTGAGGAAACACTATCAGGCTAACAAATACTCCTATAAAGTCCATATATATACATATATATATATATATATAAAATAAAAGATAATTTAAGGCTGTGCTGTATTTTCATTGAATGAGTCGATCTGTGTGACTACTGAATTTTTGAATACATGCTTAAACTCAGTTCATTTATCTTGTAAGACATTTCCCAGGGGATCAAAAAATTGTGTTTATTTTTACTTGATCTTGAATTGCAAGTCCCAGAAATTAAAGAATGATCTTTGATTCATCTTTCTATTCCCTCCAAACACAGTATGTAGTAGAACCTCTGGAAATAGTTGCTGAGCTGAGACGAATTAGGAGCTAGCAATTTTCAATGAACTGTGGTGTTTGCCTCATTCATGACCTTGACCCAAATCTGCTCCCAGACTCTGCATTTGGAACTTTTAAAAAACATGAGCCAACAATTATTCAGCTCCTACTGTTGCCAAATACCGAGCTAGATGGTTCATAGACTTACACTGTTTAATCTTGACAACAATCTTAAGGGAAGACGTCATTATGTTTTATACATGAGGTAACTGAGACACAGGAAATTCATGGAAATTGTCTAAGGACACATGGCTCACAAAATAAAAAACTACAGTTACAACTGGGATTTAGCTCCAAGAGGAAAGCTGGTATTTTCACCACACAAGTTGCTTTCTTCAGTGAAAATGAGGGAGATAAAGTACCTATAAATTCTAGATATGCAACTCGCTTTTCTTTCTATTACCCCGATGTCTTCTAAACATCATCCTCAAATCAAACATTCTTTTCAGTACTTTCCCAGCCATGCTTCATGATTGCCTTGTAGTATATACCCAGTTTAAAAGCTATGCTATCTCATTCACTTGCTCTTTACTGAAAGAACACACAGTCCCTCCATTCTCTGCCCTCTCCCTGCCTGGTGTATACAACAGTTACATAATTGCTGGCTCTGGAATTGTATAGAAGTATGTAGTGCCACCCACATCTGTTGGTGGGTTTGCTTTATTGAAAGTAACAGAACTTGTTTGGGATATCATTAAACTGATAGAGCTGTCACCTGTGAACTCAAATGATGCAGTGATTAGTAACCTTATATAGTGAACAAATAAAAGTACATTTTATTAAATTTAAGTCACAGGATGAGGATTTCTTTTTGTCAATTGTGTACCATTTATTAATAGTTTCATATTAAAATCATTTGGAAATTGATTTTACTATTTCTGAAACTGAAATTGGCTGTCAGCTATCAACAGATGTCAATTTAACACAAGACCTAGATTTCTGAGGATTTAATTTTGAAAACTTTGGTTAACTAGAGTAAACTATGGTCTTTATTATTTGAAAATGATGTTGTTGAAGGATTCATTTCCCACAAACTCTTGAAATACACATACACACATATTCACACCCACACACACACACCCACACACACACACCCTTCCTAGCATTTGATGAACACAACATCACAGTTTGTTATGAGAAAACTGGCAAAAACATTATATTTCTGGTACTTGGCCAAAAAATGGCCCAAATGATGCAATCTTGGATCTAGAAAAAGAAAAAAAAACACATACAGAACTTTAAAAAAAATGCAATTAGGTTTAGTTTGACTTTCAACTTTCCTTATTTTGGATGTGGGGAATGGCAGTGGTGAGAAGACAGTGTTAATGCATTGTATCTAACCAATAGTAAAGCAAGTATATGTTCAAAAACACTTCTTTCGTGCTTACTATGTGCCATGCCCTGTTGTAAGCACTTTAAATTATTAATAATTTTAATCATAATAACATTATGAAGTATGTACTATTAATAGCCCTGTTTAACAGATGATAAACTAAGGAAAGGTTAAAGAACATACCTATGAAAAAATAACAAGTACTAGAGCTTGAATTTAAATCTACCACCACACTATGGCCATCCTTATATACTTTTGATTGAAGCAGAAAATGAAGGGGAAACCACCAACCTCTATTTGACAGAGCTTTAACATAGGATCATAGAATTTTTGAGTTGGATATCACCCAGTCTAACCTGCCATCTAATGCATGAATAATCACCTCTGCAACATCCCTGATCCCTCCTGTCTGAATATTTATAATATTAATAGTAGGAAATTCATGACCTGCTTGAGCCCATAAGTTCATTTTATTGTGGTTTTAACTACTAACAAGTTCTTGTTCATGTAAGGTTGAAATCGCTTCCATTTCATTTCTGCTTCTAGCTCTTAATTCTTTCCTGGAACTTAAGTAATAAATTGTACCTGTTTTCCTACATTGTATCTGTATTAGTTTCTTAGAGCTTCTGTAACAAAGTACCATACCCTGGGTGTCTTAAAACAATATAAACTTATTTTCTTTTTGTTCTGGAGTCTAGAAGTCCAGAATGAAGGTGTCATCAGAATTATGCTCCCTCTGAAACCTGCAAGGAAATCCTTCTTTGTCTCTTCCTAGCTTCTTGTGGTTTTCCAGTAATCTTTGGTATTCTTTGGTTTATAGCTGCATAATTCCAACCTCTGCCTTTGTCATCATAAGACATTCCACTGTGTTTCTACCATCACGTGGCCATCACCTTATAAAGATACCAGTTGTGTTGGCTTAGAGGCCCACCCTACTGCAATATGACTTCATCTTAACAAATTACTTCTGTAATAACTCATTTCCAAATAAGGTTATATTTTGAGGTAATGGGGTTAGGACTTCAATATATCTTTTTTAGGGACACAATTCAATTGTAACCATACTCATTCCAACATTTAATGACCACAGCTATGCCCATCCCCTTAGCCTTTGCTTCTCCAGGCTAAAGATCTTCAGAACCCTCACCTGCAACTGTAAGATTTTGCATCCCTCATCACCCTGGTTTCTTTATTCTGAACATACTTGAGATTATCAGTAATGGCTCTAAATGAGCTATCTGTAACTCCCCACATGTCTGCAGGTGCAATCTACCCAGAGGAGCACAGAACAGAATGACTACCTTGGTCACTATCTCTCTATTAAAGACAGTTTGAGATGTAAGCTTTCTTAACAGCCAAGTTACACTTTTTAGGGTCATAAGTATATCCAATTACCATAAATTGGTTCCCTTGTGTAGATGTTAGATTAAATCTTTACCTTTGAATCCCAGATAGAAAGAAAAAAGAAATCTGTAAAGAGCACTATTAGGACAACGGGAGAAAGTTGAATTTGGACTTTATGTTAGATAATATTATGGTGTCATTTTAAAATATCTTAATATGGTGTTCATATTATGTCCATTGAAATATTTAAAGACTGTGGTTATGTCCATTTCCTCAGGCTTTGATTCTTTGGGATAAACATCACCAAACCCTTTCTATACAACAGCAGGCTTTTGCCTCTCATCACCCTGGTCTCTTTACTGTGACCACCTTCCAGAATACAGAGTACCTGTATATAAGTGAGCCATCCAGAACTGCACACACACCTCCAGGTGCATATCTCCTAAAATCTGTGATAAACGAGTGTCCATTTGTTCATTTTCTCACCCATTCAAAGTCCTAAAGGCACAAAGTAAATGTCATCTTTTCCTGATAACACACCAGATTTATACAATTTAATATTACCTTTTCCTATAAACTCATCCTGGACTTTATATTTCCCTGAAGTGTAATATATTTGCATTTTCTCCCCAATGGCTTACATTTGAAATCCCCAAAATATCTCCTCCTTGTTTCACATTCTTTCTATTCATATTGCAAATATCCAATGTCACGTTGTGCATAACCATTAGCTAGAGTATTGCAGTGACCTCCTAATAGTTTCCCCTGCACTGTTCTTGTGTTTACTTCTACATATTTTATCTGTTAATGCCATTTGTTCTAGTTTCATTAATTGTTCCATTTCAACAACTAGAGCTCTCTTTTTTCCTGGACTAAGTACAAAATCCTCAAATGGCCATTGTACCATTGGGTTATAGTTGAACTTTTTTCCTCTGTCTTGCAATGTTGCCTATAAAATAGTTGGAGCACCAGGATATCTCACTGTGTATTAAACATATTCCATGCTCAGGCCATTGTTATGCCATTCCACCATCTGGAAATGCCCATACTCCATTCCAATCCCTCTTTAACTAACTAAATCCTGCCCCAAACTATCCAAAACTAACCAAACAAAAAAGTTTCTGCTTCAAAAAATATCTCCTCATTAGCCTAATTCAACGTGGCTTCTTTCTTCTTTGAAACCGTATCACTCTTTGTACATTTCATGACCATGAACCACATTATAAAATTATTGTGAATTATTAAAGATAGTTTATATTTTTTTTATCTCTCCACTGGCACAAAGGCTCTTTATTGTTACAAGCTGGCCTTTCTCTTTCCCTTCCTTTGCTTAGTTTCTACAGTTTTTCTCCTGATAAGAATGCCACCAAGAACATACTTTGCAATAACTATTTACAGAATTGATTTACTCATAAACTTATAGTCTGTCACTGCTATTGGTATGGAACCTTGTCCCATGAGTGAATTATTTAAAAGGGGAGAACAACCCCACTGGCTGAATGAGGCATTTACTTTCTTTATGCCTTTTGAATAAAATCTGAGATCTTCCCTGAGAACTTAGCTGCTTGTCAATATTCTTTTGGACATAAGTAAGCTGTGGTTCTCAATTCACAGTGTGCTACTCTCTGATGAGCTTTGGTAAGTCCCATTTGAAATCAGTTCTGGGAATGACTGCGATACACAAATATTAAAGTCCAGTTGTAGTTAGACTATATTTATAAACCTGCCTCCATTAACCAGAAATAAGTGAGGAATAAATGAGCACATAAGGATGAAAGAAGACAGCAGAAGGCGAGAATACAGATTCTACCTCTAACACAGGCTTCGCTGAAATAGATATTTCCAGACTGCAGAGGTGCCAAGAAGATAAAAATCCCTTTCCTCCTTTATCTTTCACCCCATAATTTGGCTTACCATCTCTTTCTCTGTAAGAGTCTGATGATATATAGCCCCTGCACTGTCTCTGCAAGACAGATGGAAAGTGGCTGAAGCTGCATCAGAACATCTGCATCTCAATGCAGAGAGATACCTTTTTCAAATATATTTTTAAAATAATATAGTCTTTAGAAATGACCTGAGCTATTTGCCTGTTATTTTTTTTTATAATTAATGTATTTTATTCTTATGTCTTGCTGATTTCACTGACAGCTGCCTTTAGGGGTACAGTTCTTTTCTTTTTCTTTTTAATTTCAGCATAGTATGGGGGTACAAATGTTTAGGTTACATATATTTCCTTTGCCCCGCCCAAGTCAGAGCTACAGGCGGATTTGCCTGTTATTGTATGGACCAAAGATTAAACTGATTTTCAAATGGAAAAATAAACTATTATTTTTAAAAAGAACTTTGGCATTTATAAACAACTGGATTTTGTTTTAATATCTATCAGATTACATATGGAGAAAGTCACTTTCTCCAACCAATATTTGCATTTAGAAGTATTTAAACTAAGGTGATATACTGTTCGTTTACTGGTGCTAAAACTTGATTGAGAACATGCAGCCAGCACAGGTTAGATTGCGTCTCTTATTAAACATATACTTGGGCCTTGAAATGCCAACTAATAATTGACTATAAAACTTATAATATTGAGATGTGACTATGCCCGATATATAATTAGTGTATTACTCAGCATCTTGAAAATATCTGTACAAAATATATCAATTTTATTTCAAGAATTTGAAAATTTATTTAATTTTGGTAGCATTAATACAAGATATAGACATTATGCTAAGTGAAATAAGCCAGATACAAAGTGACAATGATTATACGATTCCATTTATATGAGGTACCCAGAGCAATCAAAATCAGAGAGACAGAAAGTAAAATGGTTTTTGCCAGGGATTAAGGGAGAGGGGAAGAGGGTGTTAATGTTTAACGGGTAAAGAGTCTCAGTTTAAAAAAAAGTTCTAGAGATGGATGGTGATGATGGTTGAACAATAATGGGAATATACTTAGTATCATTGAATTATACACTTAAAAGTGATTAAGATTGTAAATTTTATGTTATGTTTATTTTGTCACAATTGTAAAAATTACTTGCCATGATAAGAGAGAATATAAAATAAAAAATAAGATTTTGATCCAATAATAATGTTCTTCAAAAATCTTAAAAACAGAATAAGAATGCCTAGTAATAATCTTAATGATGCATTTTATGAATACATTTTTAAACCCATGAACAGCTAAAATAGTGAAACAAAACAAAATTTTTCAAAAATATCATAGTTTCAATATATTAATGCCATGTTCAAGACTGCGACCATGTAATCTTTATATATAATTTTAATTATTTGTGGAATGAAAATATTATTTGTAGTAAGTTGTGATAATGTAGTTTAGATACTATCTTAATAAAACCTTTTGCAATTTCTTGGTTGTTGTTTAATTTGCATATCTATTTACATATATATGAGACAATAATTTCTTGATTTTTTGTTATATTACACACATATAAAATAATAAACATTTCAGGAAACAGCTTATCCAAAAAACACTGTAGTTCCACCCTTTGCCACAAAGTGTCAGTGAAAGCCTTTGAAACTGCTTACCTTGTCACTTCAGGATGAGTTTTAAACATTAAATTAATTGTAATATTATTTATAATGTAGAAATGAATAGATCTGTTACAAGTTGAATTTTCTAGAGCAAAAATATTGCCTAAGAAAGAAGACAATGGCCAACACCTTTTAAATAAATACAAATGAATGAATGAGTCAAAGAGAAATAAAACACTTTTTCTAAATGAATAACAGAAAAAAAAAGGTAACTGAATATTCATGAATGATCACCTATATTTAACTCCTGTAAAGAATCTATCTTGAGACAGGTCATGGAATGGAGTCATCCTGAATCATTATGAGATGTGGATTTAAGAAGCTGGGAAGTTGAACATCAGTATTGTCCTTTAAAGGTAAAACGAACTCTCTGTGCAGTCAGGAGGCATTTTCCTTTTCCTCATCTTCACTCCATGCCACTACTATGGCATTGGACATCCTTCTTTCTATTGTTAGTTTTACCTCCTTATCTTCCTGGGCCAACATGCCAGTCTCAATCTCCCTTTCTCCACCTACACACCTTGGCAAAGTTGTCTATAAATCTGTCTCAGGAGAACCGCATGCAAACGTGCCACTTCTTTTTCTACAAGACTGACAGATGGGACACTGGTTAGAAGTGCATCTGTGTTATGAAATTTGCCACCCAAAAGGTTTTCTAATGTGAATAGAAAGGAGACTTCTAAAAACCAGTTACTATGTATGCACAAGCTGCAATATGTTTAAAATGTGCAATTTTTATTTCCTTAAGAGAATATAAAAGTCTATAATTAGACAAATATTTTCTTACTGGCACCTGCTTATTATGTTAAAGTTGACAAAATTCTCATGGAGACCAATGGTGTCACTGTAGTGTTGATAACAGTGAGGCAGAGTGGGGAATAATTAAGATACCACAATTAATAATTTGGGAAGAGGTTAAAGACAACAGCATCTTTATACATATAAATGTTCAAGGAGCAAATGCATCAAGGAATGTTATAAAACTGATTCCTGTAGATTATCATCTCTATCAAATTCTTCAGAGAGGAAAAGTACGATGAAGAAAGTGGAAAATAGGCTTATCAGCTGTCTCTGAGAGGCATGGTTCCTCCCAGGGAGGGGCTCCACCACAAACTGGCACCAAGCTTTCTGCACAGGAACTGTCAGAGAACAAAACAGGGCTGTTATTAATTGGTATCCACAGGCCTTTAAGGTTGGCTTGAGGAGAAGGTTAGGAGGAGGGAAGGTGCCATGGTCTTAGCATCTGCAGTTCTATTAATGGTTACATATAGTAGTTATACTTCCAATTCAACAAAATTTGTTTTAGAGGAAATATCAACTTCTTCATTATGCATATCTTTTACTCTTTGTAGATGAGTCATTGTAATAAGTTCCTGTCCCCCGTGCAGTCTCTCACAATAGCCCTTGCATTTTTACCCTGTCCTCAGAGCTCTTCAGGGTCGTATAGCCAGTCCTCATGTTTGACCCCTGTGCACTAACTAGCACACACAAGCAACTGTCCTCCCCGTGAAGTTTGACTCCTGTTTTTACTGACTGCAATGAACTTATTTTGGAGGTCTCTGTTGTAGAAATGCTTTCTCTCTTTCTCCATATATATTAATGTATCATTAATCCTCTTGTCTTTTTTCTTTCATGCTTTTTCCTTACTTGTTATTAACTCTCATCAACTTCAATTCTCTCCTCTGAGAGACTAACTCAAAATTATAACCCAAGGTTGTAACTCTAGTTCTTGGCTCGCTCTTACTTTCCATACCAGAATTTCTAAATATAATTTGTTTTTATCTTTTAGATGTTCCACCTTTTTCTGTAAACTCAATGTGAATCATGAAATGTGTGTATATATATATATGTATATATATGTGTGTGTATTTTATATATACGTGTCTGTGTGTGTGTGTGAGAGAGAGAGAAAAAAAACCACTTGGGCATTGTCTTGCAGACTATGGGGAATTATCGAGGGATTTTAAGCAAGTGAATGACAACACCCTGTTTTTGCTTTTCAAAGATGACTTAGGGGGAATATGTGTAAATTATGTGTATATCTTTAAACTGGAAGCAGGAGGGCTAATCAAATTTTAAGTTCTAAGGAAGTTAGGTGGTGACAAATAATACGGGAAAATGAATGAATTAAAAAAATAATAAGAAGGTTGGCAATATGAAGCCTTGGTGAGGAATTAGATATGAGAATAAGGCAGTGAGAAGAACTGAGGATAATTGCCAGGTGTATTGCTTGACAGCTGGGGAGAACATCATGATACTCACTGAGCTAGAACATACAGGAGAATGAGGTGGCTTTATTTGGGATAGAAGATGGGGAATTCAATTTTGTATATGTGAGTTTGAAGCACCTGTGAATTATCCTAATATCAATATCCAGTTAGCATTAGGATTTATGAGTCTGTATTTCAGGAGCTATATTTTATTTACAAGTAAATCTTTCAGATTTGTCAGAGTAGAGATAGTGATTAAAGCCAGTTGAGTGCATAAAATCAACCAGTGATAGAATTAGAGTAAAAAGGGACAGACTTAAGCCATCTTCAGAAAACTCTGCAATGTCAACTACATATTACTGGTTGGGATGTATCCAACAAGTGCCAATTGTTCTCTGAAGTACTAAATGTTATGGTACTGAAGAGTACATTTTTTTTTACTATTACAAAAGAGCTTATATTTCTGGTACTGGTAGATAAGTTTGCAGAACAAACACTCCACCTAAAGCAACCAGAGGGTTTAATATCTCGTTAAGACATTGGAAAGCTACCAAAGCAGCAAGCTCTTGAAGGGCCAATATCTTGGAGAAAATGTGAAAGGAGAGATCTTCTGGCATTTAGCACCTCTTTCTTCCCAAGGATTTTGGCAACTTACAAGCACTAGCTAAAACCAGAATAAAAGAAAGAACACATGGAGCTGAGAATATGAGAAGTTGAGCAGGAACTTTAGTAGACTAACTGAAAAGAGGACAACAATTAGAGTTCAAGGCTTATTAAGTAGGTAAACAACCCTGTCTCCCTCCTGCAACTCCAAGATATGACTCTAACAGGACTGAACCTGAAGCTCTCCTAAAGAATGAAACCCAGCTTCAAATGCCTCCACTGAGTGACTGGATAGAGGTTTTCTGTGCAAACACTCAGTGCTGGTGAAAGCAAAAGCAAATTTTCTATGAAAAAAGATAACATTATCTAGTGCATCAAATAATTTCTACAATTTTTTCACACAAGATGTTACTCATTCAACAAAAATTCTATAGGCATACAAGAAGGCACTACAAGGCTAAAAATCTATAGAGAAATAAAAGAAAATTAAAAATAACTAATCTCCCAGAAATGTTGAAATGATTGGATTAATAAATTCAAGATATTAGATGTTATTGTGGAGAATATCAGAAAATAATTGAAAAAATTCAAGGCAATTGTGAAAATTAAAAATATGTTAACTGGAAACACAACAAATGGATTTAACAGAAGATTAGATAGAATGATCTAAGAGTAATATCCAAGCTAATAGAAAACATCCAAGCTAAAAACAGAAAGAAAAAAATTGAAAATGCAGAAAAGAATATGAATAATATGGTGAAAATTCTAAAATACATGTAATAGGATTCTCAATATGTATGTAGAGAAGTAGAATGAGGCAGAAGCAATATTTAAGAAGATAATTAAACAGGAAGAGATATGACCCAAGAATTTTCCAAAACTTATTAAAGGTATCTATCCACAGATTTAAGAATTACTACAAATCTCAAGTAAGATAAATACAGGAGAAAATCATACCCAGATATATTATCATAAAACTATCAAAAATCAGTAACAATGGGAAAAAATGCAGGAAGAAAACATGCATCACCTTCAAATCATCGTAATGGAATTGACAGCAAAATTCTCAAAAGAGAATACTTACAAATATTTTACTAATTCTCATAGTCTTTCCCAAAATATCAGTAACAAGTAAGCAATGCCTCTTGTGGTCATTTCTATTCAGCATTGTGCTAGAGCAAGTACAATAAAACAATAAAAATAAATGAAATCATGAAGGTTGTAAAGGATTAAATAAAACCTATTATTATACACATAGGGCATATTTTTGTAAGTGTAGAAAAGTCTCCAGATAAACTATTAGTCTTAATAAATGAATTTATCACATTAATATTTGCTGAATATGAAGTAAAACATAACATATAAACTATACAAAATCAATATACAACATACAAATTATATAAATCAATTTTGTTTCTATTAAACAACTGAGAAATGTAATTTAAAAAAATAATATTGACAATAGCATTAAAATTATTTGAAAGATACATGCAATCTCTATACTATAAAATGTCATAAATATTAAAAAATAACCTAAATGGATAAACCATATTTATGGACTAGAAAAATAAGTATTGTAAGGCTATCAATTTTTTTCTAAAACTGATATATAAATTCAATTCATTCCCAATAAAAACCCCAGATTTATTTTTGTAAAGCTTGACAAACTGGTTCAAAAATTTATATAAAAATACAGTGCACCAAAATTAGCCAATATTATATTGAAGAACAAATTTAAGATATTCACACTATCAACTATCAAATATTATAAAGCATCAGTAAACAAAACAATTTATCACTGGCACAAGGATAGAAAAGTAGATTAAGGTAATGCAATAAAAATTTGAGATCCACACCTACACATATGTGAACTCTTGGTATATGACAAAATGCCATGTACTGCATTATGTAGACTGTGTATTTTCTAGAAACAGTGCTGAATAAATTGATATTTACATGAAAAAATGAAATTTGATTTTTACATCACCTTATATACAAATATCAATTCCAGATTAATTATTGATCTAAGTATGAAAGTTAAAAAATAAATTTCCTGTTGCTATGACCTTGGAGTAGATAAGACTCCCTCAAAAATGTTAAATGTTAAGGAAATGTTTGACAAATTAAACAACTGTAATTAGGGTAACATCAAAAGAGTATGAAAATACATGCCACAGAGGGGGAGCAGTTGTTCACAGTGCATTTATTTGGAAAAAAAGTCAATTTGTATAATTATTTCTCATAGTTATTGGGCTTTGTTGTTGCCACTGCTGTTTTTATTGTTGCTTTAAGATTCTATTCTTTTCACTAAGGTATCACACACGTACAAAAATGTATCTACTATAAATATATCACTGGATGAATTACCATGGAGTGTACGTACCCTTATAAGTACTATTCACACTAGTAAATATTAATAGACTATGACCAGCACCCCAGAAGCTCCTTTCATATTTCTTCCCCACCAACATCCTTCCTGCAAACAAAGGAAAGCCAAGTGATGATTTGTAACATGATAGACTATTTTACCTGTTTTTAACTTTATCTAAAAGGAATCAAAATGCATGTGTTACTGTGTGTCTGACTTCTTTTATGTATGATAATGTTTTTAAGATCACTCATGTTGTATGTGTAGCTGTAGTTCCATCATTTTTATTGCTATGCAGTATTCCAGTATATGGTAACATTATCATTGATCTACTCTACTATTGACAGACACTGTGGTTCATTCAGTTGAGGGCCATTGTAAACAACGTTGCTACCAACATTCTTGGAGATCTATTTTGATATATATATGTATGGATAGAGTATGCGTATGACCACCATTACTACGTAATTGCCAATGAATTTTCCAAAGTGCGTGTTGCAGTACCCATTTTTATTCTCACTAGTAGGTGTGAGTGTCCCAGTTGCTCTACATTTTTGCTAACATTTGTTACTATCAGGTTGTTTTTTTTTTTTCAAATTAGATATTCTGGTGTGGGAAGTTTAATACATTTTTATATATTTGTTGGCTATTTGAAAAAGGAGTAGAAAATTACTCTCTAGGACTTTGTTATTTTACAAAAGTCTTATTTAAAACCATATGGGGCAATTAGATGGCTACTTTAGGATGTGATCTTTTTTCAGAATTAATATGGTGATTTGTTGGTTTAAGTCTGGACTTAATTTAAAATAAAGTATCTCTCAAATTAATCTAGTGATTTCTCCCCACTCTTTCTGTAGTATTTTGTAATCCCTAATATTTTTACCATCTAATGTAGTCTATCTTTCCTTAAATTGTGTGTGTCATTTTACAAAACCAATCTTTTACTCTCTATTTTCTAAAGTAAGGGGCTTTATTCTGAATATAGTAGGTGTCCAATATATGGTTGCGGAGTGACTGACTTGGTTTGAAATCTGTGACTCAGATTTTGTTTTTTGACATTAGGGAATTTATCATGAATATTTAATCCTGGAGAAAAGAAAATAATTTAATATAGGTGAAGCATAACACCTACTTCTATTAATACTTTGGCACCTTATGTCATTTTGCTCATATAAATCCCTGAAATAGTGTCTAAGAATGTCTTAGATGAAGGCTGAAAACAACAGAATGACCTTTAGATAATAGGATGGACCACATTAAATGTGTCTGTACCTAATCTAGAGACAAAAGGAAAATCTTTCTGTTATGTTGTAAGTACATTATAATTATGAAAAGTCCAATCTCTGTTACAAACCACACTGATTTCTGTTTTATAGTAATTTATATTAATGAACATAGTGGGTTTTCTATTTACATGCTTAACTTTACTAAATAATATTAAATCATGTTTGGCTTGCTACCTTTTAATGTAGTTTCAATAATTGTTAATAAATGTAAGCAAAGACCATTTGCTTCTTCCCCAAATATTACTGATTTTAGATTTATCCAAAATTTTTGACATTCAAATGAAGTTTGATAATAATGTATGATGACTCCTTTCATTTTTTAAATTTTTTTAATATTTAAAAATTTTTAACATATATATTTTTTCTTTCAGAATATTATGGGGGTACAAATGTTTAGGTTACATATGTTGACTTTGCCCCGACCCGAGTCAGAGCTACAAGCGTGCCCATCCCCCAGATGGTGTGCAACGCACTCATTAGGTATGAATATACCCATCCCCTTCTCCCTCCTCCCACCTGCCCGACATCCAATGAATGCACTTATGTGCACCTAAATGTGACCCCTTTTAAAAACCAGCTTTATTAATTTTCAAAAATCCATCTTTGTCTCTCACTTGGCTTTATAAAAGGTATCTCATTTTTCTTGGATCATAAAACATTTATTTCTCCAAATCACTTTTAAGAGTCTGGAATCATGTAAAAATATTACTTTCTGGGAAAAAGAACATAGTTTTTAAAACAACAATCCACTTATATTAAAATTATTCTTGAACAAAAATAGATATAATAGAGGGAATATTCATGCACTTTGAAGTGAAAAAACTTAAGTAAGACTCCATTTTCAATATCCTGTTAACTTTGGGCAAGTTATTTAGCCTCTCTATGCTTCATTTTTGAAATGTAGAAGATTAAGATACTTGTATCTATTTCACAATAATGTTTTAATGAACATTAAAATACTTTTTGTAAAGCTTGGAACATAATTCATGATAGCTGTCCACTAAAAATTATATATTTTTCAACAGAGTAAAACTTAATAATATTCCTCACAAATGACCTCTGTCCTCCAACAACCAAGATTTCTATCACTGGATATTTTAAAAACTTTGCTGAAGAAGCTACTCTTTATTCCATAGTTAAAACTTGACCTACGATCGGAGATCAACAAACATTTCCTAGTTTTAGGGCTCACATTGAATAAAGTAAGATGATATCCTTTTAGACAACATGTCACAGGAAGTTAGATTTTTTTATTTCAACTCTATGCAGGGAAAGATTTAAAAAAAAGAATGTCCACCTGACTCCATTAGACAACAAGAGCAATGGCATAAACAGCTGCAGCTGTTTCAAAATTTACATCCCATGGATTTAGTGAGAACTCCCAAGGAATTAGAAATTGTGTGGTGCATTTTAATAAGTTAATATGTAAAGATTGTATTAATTAATTGTCCATTTGACTAAGTAATATTCATACCCCAGTGAATGGGTATGAAAGTAAATTGTATGCAAATTAATGGAAATAGTTGTACATTGACAAAGAGAGGATGCTCTTTGAAGCAACTATTAGTATTGTTAAGTTTTTAATTATATGTTGAGGCCAAATGTTTCTGTCAGAATAGATCTTTGGTAAAAAAAGAAAATCATTTTGTATACAAAAATGCATTTAGGAAAATGGGTTAGGACACATCTGTTCTGTGGAAGATGATGGACAATTAACAAAAATGGAGAAATTGATCACAGTAGGAAAAGCGGGATGGAGGTGAAGAGATTATGAGTCTCATTTTGAGCACATTAAATTTGATGTGCTTAAGTAACATCCATTAGGAAATGTACTGAGGTGTAGTTAAATTTAGTGCAACATCAACAAAATGTTTGATTAAAGACAGACACTCAGCTAGGTTGATACAGCGTTTATTAAGTGGACAGCTCATCAAAATAGCCCACACTGACTGATTTTTAGTTCATCATTTCACCATCTCACAATTTTGCAAGGCTTGGCAATCTTTTTCCTTTAACGGGTGATTTAATTTCTTTTTATTTTTTTTCTCATTCATTTTTTGGGGTCAAGTAATTCTTTATAGTAACTGAATCTGCTGTATTAGAATGACATATTTCTCTTCTAATTTGAAAAGACACATAAAGCAGATATTTATTTTTACAAATAAATTCCATAGTTAAAATTAGAAATCAACAACCTGGATACTTTTTAGTTGTTCTTTTAAATAAAATGGGTTATTCATTTTAATTCTGTTCTCTATTAAAACAGAGAATGGTATAATGTATGATTTTATATGGATATTTTGTTTTTTACTTCTCTTAAAAAAGAGCATAATTTTATCCACACATCTAATTTCATAATAACTTAAAAATAATGATAATGTATGTCGAAGTTTTTGTTGATCAAAGGTTAAATAGTACTTTTAATATAATATCTAAGTCTATGTCTCTTATTATTAAGTATAACCGAGTGTTATTGGCATATTTCATTTGTCTTTGCTTAGTTACTGAAATGTGTGTAAATGACTAGTAGAATTAGGATATTGACGGGACCCTGTGTTTTAGAAAAACTATGTCTATTTCCTAGTGCTTGCCCAAACCATATCTCTGAATGACACTGTAGTCTAGAAGTGGCAAGAGCTTAGGGGCATGGGAGTTACAAGAATTAGCAATTACCTAGGCTAATTGTGGAAAAGATGAAATGATCTCACCCTTCCTATTGCCTCACAGTCCCAGTAAAGGATTACATGCTGCGGTGAAGTGAATAGGCCTTGGCTAGAAATGAACTAGAAATAAAATCTTTGAACTTTTTTTTTGGATAACGACATTCAGATGACGGAGCCACATGAGTTTTTGCCTGAATTCTTCTTCATTAATTCATTCTTTCAACACATATTTATTGAAGATAATATTTCAAGTTTTCAAAAATAACTTACATATGTTTTAACATATGATCATTCATTTTGTGCAAAATACAAAGCTGTATGTTGTGGTTTAAATACTCTTAATTTGTTTCTCAGTATTCATGTATCCAAATTAAGAGGAGATTTATATAGCAGCTACTATGTCAGTAACTACACTAGATGACAGTGAAAAATGTTTTGATGTATTCCTTCAACTCATCTCAAAATAGTTAAGTTCAGGAGAAATAATACAAATTATCTATTGATGCTTTCTTTAATTCATATTACACAATTTAAAGTATTGAAAAAATTCCTGAAGTTTCTGAGTTAGATGATGACTGCTGTTTGTCCATGGACTATACGTTAAGTAATGAAGCTCTAAGAACCCTGTCATCTTAAACTCTTTCTTGTTGCTATTGTTATTATTATTAGCTATATTAGTGTAAAACACCCATAAAACAAACCATTTATTAAGTTAATAGTTATTGGTCAAAATCTCAATAGTTTATTATATCTAGATCTGTGCCAAATAATTTAAAACAGAATGGAGATTTTTTGTGGGTTTAAAATGTTATTAAGTTATTTACAGTTATTAGTTCATTCATATCCTGGTTAGTAGATACGAGCTTTCCTTTCTCAATCTTCTCACTGGTAAACTACACACTTAAGGGACAAAAGTATCGTTGTTGGTTGAGAGCTCCAGTTACTGTCATTTTGACCCCATATCATACCCCACTTTCTTCATGTGACTCTGCAGACCTTCAATTTTGTTCCCAACTTATTCTTGCCTGTGAAGCCGTGCATGTAAAGCCCACTGTATTTTATTTCATTTCATTTTATTTTACTTTTCTTATAGTAAGAACACTTAACATGACATTTACCCTCTTGATAAATTTTTAAGTGCACAATACAGTACCATTGACTATAGGCACAATGTTGTACAACAGATCTCTAGAACTTATTCATTTTTGCATAATTGAGCCTATATGCTCATTGGACAGCAACTCTCCATTTCTTCCTCCTACCAGCCCCTGACAAGCACCATTTGATTCTATCTTTCTCTGGCTGTGCCTATTTTGGACACCTGCTATAAGTGGAATCGTGCAATATTTATCCTTCTGTGCCTGGCTTATTTCACGTAGCCTTATGTCCTCCATGTTCATCCATGTTGTTGCATGCAGAAGGATTTGCTTCTTTTTAAAGCCTGAATAATATTCCACATTTTCCTTATCCATTCATCCATGCATGGACATTTAGGTCGTTTTGTGAATAATACTGCAATGAACATGGGAATGCAGACATCTCTTTGAAGTCCTGATTTCATTTATTTTGGATATATACCCAGAAGTAGACTTGCTGGATCATATAGTAATTCTATTTTTAATATTTTGAGGAACATAAAAATTTTCCATAGAGGCTGTATCATTTTACATTCCTATCAATAGTGTGTAGGGGTTCCAATTTCTCCACATCCTTGCTAACATTTGTTATCTTTTGAGTTTTCTTCTTGTTGTTGTTTTTGTTCATAGCTATCCTAACACGTGTGAGGTAAGATCTCTTTATACTTTTGATTTGCAAAAATCCCTCTTCTTACCATCCCACCATGAAATCAGCCTCATCAACATTCACAGTGATCAAGGAAGTGAAGCAGGCCTACATGGTAGATGAATAAAAGGAACATAAATTTGGTTCCTGAACTCACCCAAAACAAGTACTGAAAATCTGTGAATACATAGTTTTGGTAAATCATTTCTGTATCTCCAGTTTAGTTTCATTAAGATATCATTTATTTTGTCAAAAAATGGAATAGAGAGAATTTGATAAAGTTGTTGCAAAAGAGTGATTGTGAAAAAAAGATACAAAAATGTTCAATCTAAAAAGGTTTAAGAATACAAGTGAGCTTAATAATTATCTAATAAATTTGTTCCCATGACACAGAAACTTGAATGAGACCTCCACAGAAAAATGGAATGTGATGAACTCTCAGGGGCTATTTGTTTGACAGTGGTTAAACACTAGGTCATGTTATTTGATATTTTTTTGGTACATTCATAATGTCAATCAACAGCATTACTGAAGAAATCATTGTGGTTCCAATGAGAAGGAATGAATGTAGTGAGTAGTATAGCCTTTACTTTTCAAGAGCCACAGACTGTAAGATGCAGAAATTTCTAAATTCCAATGCACATTTCAAGCTCAAGATTCTATGAAGCAACATCACAAACTGAATTCACAGGTTCAGGGTCATCAGACTGTATGTTACATATTCAAATTTAATATTTTAACAATTTTCTTCTGAAACTTTAAACTCTTTTACTTTCTTTCCAAGTTCCAAATAAAAAGTCTTTGTTCTCTGGGTTTTAACTTTCTTCATTCAACTTGTGCATACAAATTTCAGTGCTTTTCTCTACCTCATTCTGCTTGACTTATTTCCCCTGACCCTATCACTATTCATACTATGTTGTGAGTCCACATGCTCCTTCTGCTGAGATTCTGTTATTTATCACTGTGCTGGTAATATTCCTACTACCTCAACCATGTCTTCTGCATTTGTTCAAGCCTTAATTGACTCCTCCCTCACTATCTGTCTGCACCACAATGCCTAAGGCCCAAACAAACTAACCTACTGAATCATCTTCTAGATTCTAACCAGTGCTTAAATAATCTGTCTTCCAACTGCCAAGATACTCTTATTTTAAATCATAATTGTTATGCCCACCTTTATTTCTCTTCTCTGATCTCTCTGTCCTAGGATGTTAGTATCTTCATTATATAGGTTTATATACATCTCCAAATCTCAACTTTATTTTTAATTCAACTCCATTTATCTTTCCTTTTTATCCTTTCTTCATTCACAGTAGAAATTGAAGCTTCATGTTTAGTGCCCCCTTTCCCTACCCACCAAGTGTAACCTAGAACATCTACTTTGAATCAAGTATTCTGCACCATGGGGAAACTGGAGTTGCACATGATATAGTATCTGTACTCAGAATGATACAATTTTCACAGGGATAGAAAACAATTAGAGGAACATACAAAGACAGGCCATAGCCAAATATTTAATTGTACATGATGCACAGGCGCAGGGGTGGAGAACCTGGGACCTCCAGGCCACATGTGGCCCTCCAGATCCCCAAGTGTGGCCCCTTGACCGAATCCATACTTCACAGAACAAGTCCCTTTACTAAAAGGATTTGTTCTGTAAAATTCTGATTCAGTCAAAAGGCTGCACTCAAGGACCCAGAAGGCCACATGTGGCCAGCCACAGGTTTCTCACCCACACAAACATTCATACTTTTCATATTACAAAATGTTAAGATGGGTTTTTATGTGTGTATACACATATACATTCAAAGAATGGGAAAGAAAAACTGGAATTAGAGAGAACTGGGTTTTAATTAATGTTCTCAAGTATATTAGTAATAGTTCTCTGACTTCAGCCAACCTACTTAATCTAAAACTAATCCCAACCCCATGGGATTAGTGTAAAATTTAATTGAAAGAACACATGTTGATATGCCTAACTCCCAGTTAAACAATCAATAAATATCTTCCAGCAAGTGAGTATCATCCACTTAACACTAGGGTATAACATTGGCTGGTTACTTAAACATTTCTAAGCCCTATTTGTAACACATGGATAAAACAGTACTGAGATCAGAGCATACTTTGAGGGCTAAGCAAAGAATCCAAGTCACAGAACAATGCGAGGCACACAACAGAAATACTCAGTAAATATCAATTATAACTATTAATAGATTATGCTGATTTTCCCTTGTTTTTCTTCATCTATATTTTAAAATTTAAATTATATCACTTTTATAAAATAGATCCATTAAATTTAAAATAAGAAAATTTACTTTTTAATGAAAAAATAAGCTTCAGTAAACCTCCACATTTTGTTTTCATGAGATCTTTAATACTGTAAAGAATCATCTGGGATTTGGTGTTACTCTGTAAGTGCAGATGGCTCAGGGATAGAAGAAAATGACAATGAATTTGAGTGTTCTCATGCTTACCTATGCCATAAAGTGATTTTTTTTCCTTCCAGACTTCATCCTGAACAAATAGGAAGCCCTTCAGACCACTATAATTAACCCCACTATATTAATAGTGTGGGCTTAATGAAGATCATAAAGCCACAAAAAGAAAAAAAAAATGGGGTGGGGGGAGAAGAATAGGAAAGAAGAAACCAAGAAGAATGGTGAAAGCATGAAGATTAGTACATCCTCTAGAGGTACATCTGTTGGTGACATTTGATAAATGCTACTCTTATAAATCTCCCAAAGATTCTGAAACCCAATGTCCCTGAACTTAAAACCACCTTCTTTGCCCCTCCCATTGCACAGGGGTGCCCAGCTAGGGAAGAAGCATACAACAGCTTAGACTGTCTTTCTTATATTAATTGCACTGTGGTAGGGACCAAATGAAACAATTTTGGAAATGTATCAGTGATAAGCTTATGAAGTAGGCTTACTAAACATTTCAACTACGAAGACCCTTATATAATGCAAAGAATGTCAAAGGCACTTAGTAGCAGTTGTACTTAACAGAAATTACACTTTTAATTTCTGTTGATTAAGAAAATACTTAATTACAATTTCAGTTTGATTATAGCATATTTTTAAAATGCATTTATAGTTTATTAATTACAACATCACTCTTCACATATCTTAAAAATATTAGTCTATGCATAGTCTATGTATATGTAAAAAGTATTAGTCCACGTATAATATACTGCATTAGCATTACAGGTACTTGAACATGGTTGAATGAATGGATGAATGGGGGTTAGTAACTGTGTTGTGTTCACATTTGTGTTCTCTATGCCTTGTACAGGTCTGGAACGTTATATTAGACTCTTTCAAGAAGTATTTCTGGAGTTATTTACTCCCCTACACAGACTATGCTCACAACAATTCATATGCCTTTGTCCTGCTATTTGATACCAGAACACTGTATAATTACTCTGGAACAGAGTCAATAATTCAACTTTCAGGAGGGTGGGAGCAAGAATGAGCAGAACATGTTTGTATTAAAATAATTAAATGAATAAATAAATACACAAAATAATAAAAAGGACTGGACCTAAAATGATAACTAGGATTATAAAAGACCACATACACTATTTGTAAAGTCATGTTTCTCTTTGGCTATTTGTATAATGCAGTTGTGGAGAGAAACATTTATGTGAATATAGACCAATAATATATAGTATAAATAATTTTTACATCTTAGTTTCCATTTTTCTTTCATGTATTTACATTAATTTTTATATTTATTAATTTATTTATTGGCAAAATTGTACATATTTATCATGTACAATATGATGTTTTGAAATATGTATACATGGTGGAGTGGCTAAATCAAGCTAAATAATATATGCATTAACTCACATATTTATTTTTTACGGTGAGAACAATTAAAATCTATTCTCTTAGAAATATTCAAGAATTAAACACATTAACTATAGGGACCATGCTGTACAGTAGATTTCCTGAACTTCTTCCTTCTGTCTAGCTGAAATTTTGTGTCCTTTGACCAACATTTCCCCCACTCCACTTCACTCCCACTCCTAGCCCCTGATAACTATCATTCTTCTACTATCATGACTCCAATTTTTTTAGATTTCACATACAAGCAAGATCATGCAGTAGTCTTTCTGTGCCTGACTTATCTCACTTAACGTGATGTCTTCCAGGTTCGTCTATGTTGTAGCAAATTTCACGATTTCCTACTTTTTAAATGGTATATAGTATTCCATTGTGTATTTTCTTCATCTATTTATCCCTTGATGGACACTAAGGTTGATTCCATATCTTGGATATTTTGAATAATGCTGCAGTGAACATGAAAATGCAGACATCTCTTTGACATAGTGATCTAATTTCTTTCAGATATGCACCTAGAAGTGGGATTCCTGGTAGTCCTATTTTTAATTTTTAACGTCTATAAAACAAAATTTATTTAAGAAAATGAAACACTTTAATTTTCATTTAAACTAATACTAAAGAATATTCACAAGATAACTCTAAGATACCTTATTATCTAAATAAATGATAAAATCCTACAGTGAAAAAAAGTCATCAACTGTGTCCAAAATGTTAGTTGCAGAAAATGTACCCACTCTGAAATATATATTCAGTCAACTATTTCTTCTTATGCTTAGCAGATAGAAATTTGGCTTATAGTTTGCTGCTATTAATAGAACTACATATACATAATCTCCTCCGTATTGGTAATAAATAAAATTATTTTAAAATGGTCAATTAAGTAGGTTGCCAAAGAGTTTTTCTGCAGCTTTCCTTATTATAGCCAGATTCTTAATTGACCCTACAGTTTAACTTAAATTTGGAGGGGATGCCCCACTATACAGAAGTTGAAAAAATAAAATAAAAATTACCAAGTAACAAAAATATCAATAGGTAATGCAAGTTAAATTTAGAAACAAGAGTTAACATAAGTAGCAAAAGTAATGACAAACACGTAGTCATAAAAGACTCCTTCCTTTTCCCCATCAACTGAAAATGAATTTGCAAGAAGTAAAGTTTGTTTCTAAAAATTAATTAGGATCAAAAAACACCAAAGGAAATGTATTCCAGTTTATGGTGTTAAAAATTCCTTCAGGATGTTTAACATGAAAGGATGTATTTTTAATTTATAGTTACAGGATAGTGGTAATTTAAAGAGAAGGCATAAAGAATAATCGAATCAATTTGTGAAAGGTTAATAAGGGTGTATTCATCCAAGTAACCAGATGAATTATTTGTCATCTACATCAGGGAAATGCAAATTAAAACTATGTGAGATATCACCTTACAACCGGTAGGATGGCCATTATATAAAAAGGAAGAAAAAAAAGTTTTGGACAGGATGTGGAGAAATTGGAACTTTTGTGCAGCAACTATGGAAAAAAAGTTTGTTGGTTCCTCAAAAATTTAAAATTACCATATGATCTACCAGTCTCACTTCTGGGTATTTTTCTGATCTTGCAGAGATATTTGCATTCCAATGTGTTCATTCAGCATTATTCACAATAGCCAAGAGTTGAAAACAAATAAAATTTCCATTAATTTTACTTGATGAAAATTTTAAGTGATGTTGAGCATCTTTTCATATACCTGCTAGCCATTTGTAGACTTCTTTGGAGAGATGTCAATCAAGTTCATTGCCCATTTTTAAATTGGGTTATTTGAGGTTTTTTCTGAGTTGTATGTTTTATTATATATTTTTAATATTAACTCCATATCAAATATGTGGTTTGCAAATATTTTCTCCCATTTCATAGGTTGCTTTTTCACTCTGTTGTTTCTGTTCCTGTGCAGAAGATTTTTAATTTGATGTAGTCCCATTCATTATTTTTCGCTTTTATTACCCATGCTTTCAGTGTCATAGCCAATAAATCATTGCGAAAACCAATGGTATGGAGCTTTTCTCCTGTGTTTCCTTCTAGGAGATTTATAGTTTCAGATCATATGTTTCTAAATCCATTTTCAGATGATTTTCGCATATGGTATAAGATAAAGGGTCTAATTTCATTCTTTTGCATATGGCTATCCAGTTTCCCCAAAACCATTATTGAAGAGACTACCCTTTCTCTATGGTGTAGTTTTCACACTTTGTGGAAAATTATTTGACCATATCTGTGTGGATGTATTATATTTCTAAGGTCGCTATTCTGGTCCATTGTTCTATATGTCTGACTTTATGCCAGTGCCATACTGTTTTGATTACTATAGGTTTGGAATGTGTGTTGAAGTCAGGAAATATGAGACCTCCTGCTTTGTTTTTCTTTCTCAATATTGTGTTGGTATCCAGGGTACTTATAGTTGCATATGAACTTTGGATTTTTTTTTCTGCAAAAACTGACATCAGGATTTTGATAGGGATTACATATAATCTATAAATCACTTTGGGTAATATGGGCATTTTAACAATATTAAGTTTTCTAATCAGTAAACAAAGGATGCTTTCCATTTATTTGTATCTCTTTAAAATTTCTTTCAGCAACGTTTTGTAGTTTTCAGTGTACAAGTCTTTTGCCTCCTTGTGTAAGTCTATTACTAAACATTTTATTATTTTTGATGTTGTAAATAGGATTGTTTTCTTAATTTCATTTTTATGTAGTTTGTTGTTATTGTATAGAACACAACTGATTTTTGCATGTTGATTTTATATTCTATAACTTTGATGAATTCATTAGTTCTAACAGTTTTGATATATAATTTTTCAGAATTTTCTACATATAAGATCATATCACTTGGGAACAAAGATAATTTTACTTCTTCCATTCTGATTTCAGTGCATTTATTTACTTTTCTTGCCTAAGTGCTCTAATAAGGACTTATAGTACTATGTTGAAAACAAATGGTAACAATGGGCATCCTTGCCTTGTTCCTGATCTTAAAGGAAAAGTTTTCAGTCTTTTACCATTGATCATGATGTTAGTTGTGGGCTTTTTATGTATGGCCTTTATCGTGTTGCAATACATGCCTTCTATTCCTAGTTTCTTGAGTGTTTTTTATCATGAAATTGTGTTAAATTTTGTTAAGCACTTTTTCTGCATTTATAGAGATCATTATCTTTGTTATATTATCATAGTATATTACATTGACTGATTTTCATATTTTAGCCATCCTTGCATTCCAGTGATAAATCCAACTTGGTCATGGTTATGATCATTTTAATGCACTCTTAAATTCAGTTTGCTATTATTTTGTAGAGGATTTTTACATCTATATTCGTCAGAGATAGTGGTCTATAGTTTTATTTTCTTGTAGTGTTTTTGACTGGTTCTGGTATTAGAGTAATATTGACCTCCTAAAATGAGTTTGAAAATGCCCATCCTCTTCAATTTTTTGGAAGAGTTTGAGAAGAATTAGCATTAATTTTTCTTAAATGCTTGGAAGGATTCTCCAGTAAAGTCATCTGGTTCTGGGTATTTTGTTTGGAAGTTTTTGATTACTAAGTCAAAACCTTGCTATTTATAGGTCTGTTCAGGATTTCTATTTCTTCATGATTCAGTCTTGGGAAGTTGTATGTTTCTAAAAGTTTATCCATTTTTTCTAGATTATCCTATTTGTTGGTGTATAATTGTTGAGAGTAGTTTCATAATCTTTGTTATTTCTGCATCATTGATTGTAATGTCTCCTCTTTTATTTATGACTTTATCTGAGTCTTTTCTCTTCCTATTTTTAGATATTCTTGCTAAAGTTTTATGAATTTTATTGTTCTTTTCAAAAAAAACCAACTCCTAGGTTCATTGCTTTTTCTATTAATTTTCTATGCTTTATTTCATTTATTTCTTCTTGAATCTTTGTTATTTTCTTTCTTTTGCTGACTTTTGGCTTAGTATTTTCTCTTTCCTTTAGTTCTATGAAGTGTAAAGTTAGGTTGTTTATTTGAAATATTTCTTTTTTTATAATGCAGGCATTTACAAAAGTTTCCTCTTATTACTATTTTTGCTGCATTCCATAGATTTTGTTAAGTTGTAGATTCATTTTCATTTGTCTTAAGGTTTTTCTGATTTCTTTATTGGTTTCTTTTTCGATCCATTGGTTGTTCAAGAGTGTATTGTTTAATTTTCACATATTTGTGAATTTTTCAGTTTCCTTTTGTAATTGATTTCTAGTTTGATTCCAGTTTGGTCAGAAAAGATGCTTCATATGATTTCAGTTTTCTTAAATTTGTTAAGACATATTGTGTGATCTAGTATGTGATCTTTTCTGGAGAATATTTTGTGTGTACCTGTGAAGAATACACATACCATTGCTGTTAGGTGAAATGTTCTGTACGTATCTGTTAGGTCCATTTGGTCTATAGGGTTGCTCAATCCTTTTTTTTTAGTTGAACTTCCATCTGGATATTCTATCAATTATTGAAAAGTTGGATATTAAAATATCCCACAATATAATGGAGCTAGGGGCTATTCCTCAAAATGATGGGGAAAAGGCCCAGAAGGCATTTCATAAATCTTTGAATCTTCCTCTTCCATCAGGGACCCAGAGGCCTAGGAGGGCAGAATGGCTTCAGAAAATGAGCCCAGGGCACTCTCCACAGGCTTGTTGCTCAGGGCTTCCTCAGGATTCTTATCCCTGCATCTCAGCACAGCATTCCTCAGAAGCTCTAAATATGAATAGCTCAAGTGGCCCCAAGTGTAGGTCATACCCTGCTCCAGAAAGCATAAACAGTAAGCCCTGGTGATGTTCATGTGGTGCTAATTCTTCAGGCATGCAGAATGAAAGAGCTATGAGGTCCTGGTGGCCTCCACCTAGATTTCAAAAAATGTATCAAAAATTCTGGGACCCACGTGAGAGACTTGTCAAAGGAACAGATTCATGGCTGAGTGTCCCACTAGAGCAATGTTGAGGGAAAATATGGGGTCATAGCCAGTGCTGCGCTTGAAACTCCACAACTGTTAGAAACACCAGCAGTGTGCAATGCCTATCTGGAAAACCTGCAGACATCAGTGTGCAACTTCAACCTGAAAGAGCTAAAGTGTAGGCTGAGCTCAGCAAATCCATAGGAGCAGAGTTGCTCAGTGCCTTGGGGGTCCACCCCCGGACTCCAGTGTGCACAGAATTCCAAAAATGGAGTCAAAAGAGATTATTCTCTAGCTTTACAATTTAATGTCTACCTTGAAGTGTTTTAGACTGGCTTGGGACCTGCTACCCCTTTCTTCTTGCTATGTCTCCTTTTGGAATGGCACTGTCTTATGCCTGTACCACCAGTGTATTTTTGAACTAGATAACTTGTGTATATTTCACAGGCTTATAGCTGAAAGGGAACCTGCCTCAGGAAGAAATGTGCCCTGTGATTCAGATGAAACTTTGGACTTTCAGGTTGGTGCTGGAACAAATTAAGACTTATGGGCTATGAGGATGGAGTAAATATGTTTGTGTATGAAAATGATATAAGTTTTGGGGGTCCAGAGGTAGAAGTCTATGGTTGAAATGTTTGTCCCCTCATGTTAATACTTAATACTAATGTAATAGTTTTAAGATGTGGAGCCTTTAATAGGGGATTGAGTCATTAGGGCTCTTCCCTCATGAATGTATTAATCCATCATAAATGCATGGGCTCATGGATTAATGAGTTAATGGGTTAATCAGTTGACATAGGTGTGTTAGTTATCATGAGAGAGTGTCCCTGTAACAGCCAGCTAGGCTCTTGCTCTTATTCTTTCACCATGTGATGCTCTCTGCCATGTTATGATGCAGTAAGGAGGCCACACCAGATGCAACCCCTCAAACTTGGACCCCCTGGCCTGTAAGAAATACATTTCTTTCTTTTTCTTTTTTTTTCTTAATAAATTATCTGGATTTAGGTATTCAGTTGTAGTAAAAGAAAATGGACTAAGACAGACAGGCTTTGACTTCTTCCTCATTTTCTTTTGTGTATTATCTATGGATATTTTTCTTGTGGTTGCCATGGGACTTGCATAAAACATCTCATTAGTTATAACAATATATTTTAAGCTGATAACAATTTACCTTCAATCTTATAAATTATCTCTACACTTTTACTTCTTCCCTCCACATACTGTATGTTATTGACATCACAAATTACATTTTGCGCTATTGTGTATCATTAATATTTTTATAGTTACAGTTATTTTTATATTTTTGTTTTTTAACTTCTATATCAGAATAAAGAGTGATTTGTCCATTACGATTATACATTATGATGCTACAGTATTCTTCATTTCAATGTATACTTTTACCAGCAAGATTTATACTTTATATGTGTTTTGTGTTGCTATCCAGTGTCCTTTTTATTTCAACTTCAATGACTACATTTTCCTAAGCTTTTGTTTTTCTGGGAAAGCCTTTATTCTCCTTAGTTTTGAAGGACATTTTGCCTGATAGACTATTCTTGTTCAATAGGGATTTTTTTCTTCCAGCATTTTGAATACATAATCCTACTCCTTTCTGGCCTGCATGGTTTCTGCTGAGAAATCTGCTGACAATCTTATTGCAGCACCTTATATGTCACTGTTATCTTGCTATTTTCAAAATCTCTTTTTGTGACTTTTGTAAATCAATTATGTGTCTCAGTGTGGATTTTTCTGGCTTCATCTTGGTTTCATGTCATTCTGCTCTTGAATCTGGATATCAATTTACTTTCCCAGATTTGGGAAATTTAGGGCCATTATTTTATCAGCTATGCCTTCTTCCTCTTTCTCTCTGTCTTCTAAAACTCCCATAATACTTATATTAATCTACTTGATGGTGTCCTTAGGGTTTCTTCACTCTTTTTCAGTCTTTAAATCTGTATAAGTTCCTTAGGATTTCTCCTTCTTTTTTTTCTTTTTGCTCACACTGACTGCATAATTTTAAATAAGTAACTGTCTTCAAGTTTCCTGATTCTTCCTCCTGCCTGTTCAAATCTTGTATTGAATTTCTCTAATAAAATTTTCAAATCAATCATTGTATTCTTCAGCTCCAAACTTTCTGTTTGATTCTATTTTTATCTCCTTGTTGATAATTTCATTTTGTTCATTCATTGGTTTCTTGAGCTCATTGAGCATCTTTATGATGGCTATTTTGAATTTTTGTCAGGTAATTTGTATATATCCATTTCTTTAATGGTTTAATGCTTTAAAATGCTCTTTAATGGTCAGTTTCTGGAGATTTAGTTTGTCCCTTTGATTGGACCATGTTTCTCTGTTGCTTCATGTGCCTTGTAATTTTGCATCAGGATCCTTACATTAAAAATAAAGCCATCTCTCTCAGTCTTTTACTATTGGCTTCATATAGGGAAAGGCCTTCACCAATCAACTCAGCTAGAAATTCTGAGGACATCTCAATCTTTTTATGTGAATGTATCTTCTTAGGATCAGTGTGTCTAAATTCTCAATTAGAATGAATTACTATTTTCTTTTTCTAGGAGCTTGTAATCTCTTGCTCTCTCTGGTGTCTGTTTGTGGTACTACATATCTCCTGGAGCTGCTGAAAGCTGCCCAGCTCTTCTTTGTCCTAAGTGGCCCCCATGCATCTAGACTGTGCTGGAGTCCATCAGCACTCTGAAACAGGCAAAACAAACAAACAAAAATATCCCTCAGGTAGACCCCCCAAAAGCAAAAATGTTGGATGCCAGATCCAACTTTTTTCTCCCCAGGGAGAATCTGAAAGTTGAGAGTTTTCTTCTGCTTATTCTATGCTAATCTCAGGGGAGAAACTATGGCAAGTAAATGTCTGCTAGTCTAAACTGTTGCCTTTGTTTTCCACAGCTCGCAACCTAGTGCCTTTTCTAGTCAGCACGTAGATTCAGGCAAGACCAAAGCAGTCCCTTTAGCAGTTCCCCCCAAAAGTCAGAGCATTAAACATATGGTATAGTTTCCTCTTTGCTTTCTCAGAAAGAAGCCAGAAACTTGTAGTTTCCCCCATATTTCACTGTGCTATGCCAGGAGGAGTGACTATGGTGGTGAGTGCCACAAATTTCCTACTGACTTCAATGCATTGGTTTTAAACTCACTTGGGATATAGAAGCTTCTTAACTCATTTCTTTACATCTCACACAGGGAAATTCTCCATGTGTTATGTTTGAGTTTCTGTCTCCTTAAGAAGAAGGAAGTTCTGGGGCTTCCTATTTCTCCGTCTTGCTGATGTCACTTTCCAGCAACTGGTTCATTTTTAAATCTCCCCAAATTATTAATAAATGACAAGCCTGATACAGTAAATAAATTAAATAATTATTATTTTCTTTAATATGTTGATAATTTTAAGATGACAAAATGTGGATTGTCACCTATTCAAAACGGACCTTTTATAAACAGCCATTAATCTAATCAGGACTCTATTTTTTTTCCCATTTAGTGTTCTTTCCTTTTTGTTCCACTCTACGTTTTCATGTTGTCCAACATCTCAGACATTTACTTTCTGTACTTGCTCCTTCTTACTTCTACCCAAGGTGTGACCTTGTCTTACTCTTCTTTCTTCTTGTTTGCTCTCTCTCTTCTTATCTCTCCCTTTGCTCATGTACTTTCATTTCTTGTCTCCATTGACAATCAACCCACCACTATCTGATCCACACCAAATTAGAAATCAAGAATCACAGCTACAGTGCCAATGAAAGAGCATTGGAAGTTATCCCTATTAGACACATGGGCACTTTTATAGTATCTTTTCTGAGATACTGACTTTTTCGGGGGATGTGTAAAAATTGAAATTTTAAATTAGATAGATGGCCATATGTCAGGTGCATTTTGATTGGATCAAGAAAGATTACATTACTTATGATGTTTATGTTTGCAAAGAACAGCTTCAACCACAGGACACTTGATATTTAATAAGAATCCAGGCAAATTCTATCTCAGGGCTAGTTCAGCACTTTGTGAAGTAAAAGGACCTACTCTCTCTCCAATCCTCCATATGGTCCTTTATCCTTAAATCATTCATCACATGATTACAAAATGTCTCCCTGAACTTTACGTATCATACTCCCTCATAACTGCATTCAAAGCAGGAAAAGGGGAAAAAGGCCTGAAAGCATCTTCTCGTGGTGCTGCTTTTGCTTCATTTGTTCTCTTACATCAGAGAACAAATCTTTCTCAGAAGCTTCATAGCTGAATTCCATTTAAATCTCATTGGCTAGAACTTGTTTACATGTCCACTGCCACACTAATCATTAGGGAAAGGGAAAAGGATTGATACGGCTACATTAGAAAAATCATGATTCATCTCTTAAGATAGCCATGTTTCCACTTGAACAAAGTGGGATTCATATAATAAGGAATAAAGGGGGAATGGCACATGCAGTTATTTAACCATGTCTGCCTTGGAGCAATTTCCAAATGTATGTGGCCTTCAGGAGTCAAAATTCCTCCATTCACACGAACAGCAAGCCTCACACTTAGGGAAGAGCTGCAACCACGACTGGGTTCAAAAGACATGTCATATTAATCTTGTATCCTCAGTCCTGGCATAGAAATTTGTGAATGAGTGCTCATCATTTAGTGTGTTCTTGGGATATCAATAAAGATGGATATTTCCCTGTATGTCTGTACATATATGTATGTGTTGTGTGTGTATCTATTAATGTAACACTTTTTGTTCTTGTTTATGTGCACTTACTTTTAGAGTGGCCCCATGCTAAACAGGGGAAAAAATAGCCATGTTTTCTATTCACACAGTATTCATGGGCTACCTGGCAGGGTATCACTGAACAAATAATAACAACAAAGTAAGGCAAGCTTTGAGACACACAGTCCCGCGTGCTGTGGGAGAACAAATCCCAGTACCTTGGAAATAATAGAAAGCTTCCCAAAGGAATAGATGTTGAAACTGAGGCCTGAAGGAGAATTAGGAATTGACTAGGCAGCTGCACATCAATACTGTGTGTGCAAAGGCTCAAAGGTCAGTGAAGCATGGTGTGTTTAAGAATCCTAGAGAAATCCAATAAGGTTTCAGGGCAGAGTCAAAAAGGAAAAGTCATAAAAGATGAGGCCAGATCATAAAGGGCTTTTAATAATACCAAGGGATTTGGAATTTGTCCCCACTCCACAGCAGTCAGGAATAGGTAGCACATAACCCCTCAAGTAAATGAAATACTGAGTAAATTGGGGATTGTAGGAGTAGAAGGAAAAGACCATAATCTCTCATCCATATTTAGGCAAGATGCCTTTCCAGAATTAGGCTGTGTATTAATTACAGGTTGTCGCAAAAGAAAAATCTGGGCCAAGCACGGTGGCTCACGTCTGTAATCCTAGCACTCTGGGAGGCTGAGGCAGGAAGATTACTTGAGCTCAGGAGTTCGAGACCAGCCTGAGCAAGTGTGAGGCCCCATCTCTACTAAAAATAGAAAAAATGAACCGAGTGTTGTGGTATGTGCCTGTAGTCCCAGCTACTTGGGAGGCTGAGGCAAGAGGATCACTTGAGCCCAGGAGTTTGTGGTTGCTGTGAGCTCGGCTGATATCACAGCACTCTAGCCGTGGCAACAGAGTGAGGCTCTGTCTCAAAGAAAAAAAAGAAAAAAGAAAAGAAAAGAAAAAAAAAGATCTGAATTATACCATTTGATCCTTTGCAAAGTACTTGTTAGACTGAAAGTCCAAGATAATCATGGCTTAAAATTTACTACATCTTTAAAACTTTTATTTTAATGCATTTCATAATCAAATGCTATAGAATAAAATAGACCTGATAATAGAGTCATGGGTTGCTTAATGACAGGAATACATTCTAAGAAATGTGTCATTAGGTGATTTTATCATTGTGCAAACCTCACAGAGTGTATCTACACAAAACTAGATGGTGTAGCTTACAACATACCTAGACTATATGATATAGCCTATTACTCCTAGGCTACAAATTTGTACAGCATGTTTCTATGCTGAACAATGTAGTCAACTGGTAAGTGTTTGTGTATCTAAACATAGAAAATTACAGTAAAATATTGTATATTGTATTATATTATAATCTTATGTAACCACCATCTTATATGTAGTCCCTCATTGGCAAAAATGTTATGTGGCACATAACTGTAGTCTTAGGAAGTGAAAACAATGCAAACCAATGTTCAAAAGGGCTTTTAAATTTAGGAGAAGTTAGCAAAATCAGATTGTACTCATCGATTTTTTTTGTTGCAAGTAAAAGAAAGCAACTCTGGCTTATGAAAATAAATAGAAATATGTTGTAAGAATGCAAACATGCCTTATGGAGCCCAGACACTGATCTGTATCTGGCCACAGGAAGGGATTGTCATCAGGAAATGAAAAACCCTCACGGCCATATCAGTGTGTCTCAGTCTTTTTCCTGTCCTCCTCATTTAGTTATTTTATTCTCTATGTTTGCTCTCCCTGTGGACTGGGTTTCTCACATTTCAACTGCAACAGTGGAATATAAATACCCATCTTATTCTAATAGAGGCAATGGCAGAGATGACCTTCAGTTCTTGAGTTCATAGTATAAATTTTAAGAAAAGGTATCTGAGTGGCCCTAGGGCAGATGCTCACTCCTTGTATATTCAGTGAGGTTCAGAATTACAGTCACAGAGTCCATGTCTGCTAGCCATCTAGTCTCCATCTATGTGTTTGAAGAGAAAGTCCCCACAAAAATGTGTCATTCTAAACCAATAACAAGTAATGAGATAAAAGCGGTATTAAAAAGTCTCTCATCAAAGAAAAGCCCAGGACCTGATAGCTTCACTACTGAATTCTACCAGGCATTCAAAGAAAAATTAATACCAATTCTACTTCAACTATTCCAAAAAAAATTGAGGAGGAGAGGAGAGAATACTTTCAAACCTATTCTACCAGGCTTATATCACCATGATACAAAATCAGAGACACGACAAAAAAAGAAAACTATAAGTCAATATATTACATGAGCATAGATGCAAAAATTCTTAACAAAATACTAGCAAACCAAATTCAACAACATAGTAAAAAGATTATTCATCATGATCAAGTGGGAGTCATCCCAGGGATGCAAGGATAGTTCAACATATACAAATCAATCTATGTGATACATAATATCAGAAAAATGAAGCACAAAACCATATAATCATTTCAACTCATGCCAAAAGAAGCATTCAATAAAATCCAATATCCTTTATGATAAAAGTTGTTAAAAAATGGGTACAGAAGGAACTTACTTCAACACGATAAAAGCCATATATGACAGACCCACAGCTAATATCATACTAATTGGGGGAAAAACTAAACTCTTTCTTCTAAGATCTGGAAGAAGACCAGGATGCCCACTTTTATCACTGTTATTCAGCATAACAATGGAAATTATTGCTAAAGCAAATAGACAAGAGAAAGAAATAAAGGGCATCCAAATTGGAAAGGAAGAAATCAAATTAACCTTGTTTGCAGATGATATGGTCTTACATCTGGAGAAACCTAAAGACTCTACACAAAATCTATTAGACTGATAAATAGTTCAGTAAAGTTGGAGGATACAAAATCAATATACAAAAATCAGTAGCATTTCTATATGCCAACAGTAAACAATCTGAAAAAGAAATCAAGAAATTAATCCTATTTATAATAGCTACAAATAAAATAAGATATCTAGGAATAAACTTAACCAAAGAAGTGAAAGATCTCTACAATGAAAGCTATAAAACATTAATGAAAAAAATTGAAGAGAACACAAAAAAAAATGGAAAGATATTCCACGCTCATGAATTCTAAGAAATAATATTGTTAAAATGTGTATACTACCCAAAGCAACCTACAGATTCAATGCAATCCCCTTCAAAGTACCAATGACATTCTCCACAGAAATAGAAAAAAAAAACCCTAAAATTTATATGGAATTACAAAAAAATAAGAATAGCTAAAGCCATCCTGAGAAAAAAGAATAAAACTCAAGGAATCACATTACCTGACTTCAAATTATACTACAGAGCTATAGTAACCCAAACATCATTGTCCTGGCATAAAAACAGACACAGACCAATGGAACAGACTAGAGAACTCAGAAATACATCCACACATCTATAGTGAATTTATCTTCAACAAGGCTACCAAGAACATAATAGTGGGGGAAGTACTGTCTCTTCAATAAATGGTGCTGTCATGAACTTGAGAGGGAAGCAAATATGGATATTGTCCCAGAGAACAATGAAAATAAAAGTTTGAATAAACTATGACACTTGATTGTAAATTTAAAGGAGATAAAAAAAGGGGAAGATATAGATATTGATAAGCAAAACAGAAGTTGTGGACACCAAATAAGGAGGACAGTTTCTGTTTGGAAAGAGACAGGAAAATCTATATAATAATTCAATTGAAATAAATAATCTATTCTCCCCAATAAATAAATGGTGCTGGGAAAACTGGATATCCACATGCAGAAGAATGAAACTAGACCCTTATCTCTTGCCAAATACAAAAAATTAGTCAAAATAGATTAAAGACTTAAATCTGAGACCTGAAAATATGGAACTACTAAAAGAAAACATTGGGGAAATGCTTCAGGACATTGGTCTGTTTCTGGGCAATGATTTCTTGAGTAATATGCCCAAAGCACAGGCAACCAAAGTAAAATTGGACAAATGGGATCACATCAACCTAAAAAGCTTCTTCACAGCAAAGGAAACAATCAACAAATGGGAGAGACAGCCCATAGAACGAGGGAAATATTTTCAAACTACCCATCTGACAAAAGACTAACAGCTAGAATATATAAGCAGCTGTAACAACTCAATAGAAAGAAATCAAATAATCCAATTTAAAAAACAGGCAAAGGATTTGCATAGACATTTCTCAAAAGAAGACATACTAATGGCCAGCAAGTATATGAAAAAATGCTCAACACCATTAATCATCAGAGAAATGCAAATCAAAACTATGAAATATCATCTCACCCCAGTTAAAATAGCTTTTATCAAAAAGATAGGCAATAATAAATGCTGGCCAGAATGTGGAGAAAGGGGAACCCCTGTACACTGTTGGTGGGGATGTAAACTAATACAACTACTATGGAGAACATTATGGAGGCTTATCAAAAAAATGAAAACAGAACTACCATATGACTCAGCAATCCCACTGCTTGGTATATATCCAAAGGAGAGGAATTCAGTATATAGAAAAGATATCTGCACTCACATGTTTATGGCAACACTATTTACAATAGCCAAGATTTGGAATCAACCTAAGTGCCCATTGATGGATGAATGGATAAAGAAGTTGTGGTACATACACACAATGAAACATTATATAGCCACAAAAAAGAAGGAAATCTTACTATTTGCAACAACATGGAAGGAACTGGAGAAAACTATGGCAAGCGAAATAAGCCAAGCACAGAAAGACAACTCTCACATTTTCTCAAGAATATGTGGGAGCTAAATATTAAAAACAATTAATCTCATGAAGACAGAAAGTAGAATGATGGTTACCAGAGGCTGGGCAGGGTAGCAGAGAAGGGGGACTAAAGTGAGGATGGTTAATGGGTACAAAAATATAGTTAGATAGAGAGGCTGAACAATATGTGATAGCACAGCAAAGTGACTATCAATAATAAGTTAGAGTATACTTCAAAATAACTGAAAGAGTGGAATTGGAATGTGCCTAATGCAAATAAATGATAAATGCCTGAGCTTGTGGATATCCCAATTACCCTCACTGATTAATTCACATCATATGCCTGTATCAAAACATCACATGTGCCCTATAAAGATATAAAACTGTTATGTACCCATAATAATGAAAAATAAAATATATAAATGGAATCATCCAAAAATAAATGTATCATTCTGAGCAAGGAAAAAATCCAGAAAGTCTATTGTAACACTAACAAATTAAAGATCAATTCTAATAATTGTACTATTAATTAATTTTATTTAGTGATTTAAAGCATGTATCCATACAATATAAAGAAATATACTTGCCTAAGAAATAACACATTTCTAATGATCCTTTGTATATATATGTAATATATATATATTATGGTTAGCATAAAAGAAACTATACTGAGTTACATAGTTTTGAATGGTGTCATTCTGAAAAAGAAACCACAGGACATTTCGTGGGAAAACAGTACCATTCAAATAATCTTTTTCTACGTAAATTTTCCTAATCAATAAACCTTTTTCCATGACACTTAAATAGCATGATTAAGCCTCCTTTATTGTATGAGTCATTAGTACATGAATTCAGGTAGTCTGGTGATGAAGTCATGTCTCCTGAAGCATGCCAATAATGTGCAGTAGAATATAATTGTTTATAACTCTGTTCAGAGGCTCCATTTTAATGGATTTAGACAACACTGTCGGGTTTACCTTATCATTATGTTAACATAGCACAGAATGATATGCAATAGTTACCTTAGCAAATATATCTGTAATGAAAGAATCATAAGTAAAATAAAAATAATTTTTCAATTTGTAAATATTTTTATCACTTCACCTCTCCTTTCTGAAAAATGCCACAGCAGGAGTACCCACATCTGAGCCTTGATTTAAGGCCCAAAAGACATGATTTAAAACAAATGTAATTCAAAACAGTCCTTGATTTCAAGTTCCCTGCTTAGCTCCATGTGAACTCTAGTAAATAATGCTTTTATGCAATTTTATTTTGTCATCTTAATGCACGGTTCTTTTATTTATAAGTGCATCTAAGTTTGACGCTGATTGAAACGTAACTCATCGTTGAGTCCATCTAAAGATACCTATAAATATTTATCATGGCTGCATTCCATTACAGATGTAATCTGGAGGTCTTCAATGAACATCACAGCAGAAAATGGGAAGACTGACAGCCTTTAAGCTGTCAGTCTTTAAGCATGAGGTGTTCCCATCAAAATACATATTCTTACAGAATTAGATCTAATCACCAATGAGGAACTATATGAGTAAATACATTCTTAAATCGAGGTTTATAGATAAAATTCAGAAGTCTGCTTTCTTTTTTTGTTAAACAAAGAAATAACTCTTATTAAAAAGATTGAATACCCTCTCACAGTAGCAATCCATGATTGTTCAAAGCTCAATCTCAAGACATATCACATGATGATGCCAATAAGTTCAGCTGGTTCTAAAAAAGTTAGATTAAAAAAAGTTAGCATGATTTTAAAAGTTAAATTTATTCTAGAATCAGAGATTACACATTGCTTCTTTCAATATTTGTAGTTGTAGCAGATTTTTAAAAAATTAATGCAGATATATTGACATTCAACAAGTTTATTGTATGCCCTTTTTTTTGATATTATATACTCTTAAAGGTTAGAAAAAGTGAGTTATGCTATTTTACTGTTAGAAGAAACTTTGTAGGTAACCTTGTCTGACCTTCCACCCAAGGCAGAAAATCTTCTGTACGAGAGCCCTGGAATTGCTTAAACATTTGAAGTGTTTAAAAGCCAATGTCATTACTTCAGCCTGTTTCATCATTTGGAAACAATTCTTAGTTCTTCCCTATTGTAAGTCTCAGTTTCCCCATTTCTATCCTTTTGTCCTAAAATAACCCTGCAGAAGTATCACTGTGGTCCTTGTATCCTGTATGCTCATAACCTAGTTGAATTTTTAATTTTTCTTCCAATGGTGAGATTTAAAACAAATCACATCCATATTTCTCAGACATGAAAAAGAGAACATTGAAAACACAGATGACAATCATTAAGTTTATGAAAATGCAAATCCTTAAACTATCAATTTCTACATTTAACTGAGTTCAAGACTAAGAAAACATTCTGTTATACACATTACATAGTTCATTTAGAATGCTAATAAATGCTTTCATAGTCAAGTGTTTTTATTTTACAAGCTAGGAGTACACAAATAAAATAAACTTTTATGAGTGAAATATAATAATTTATTGATCAATATAAATTGAACAAAATTCAGAATTTGTTTCTAATTCTGTTATAAATCATAGTAAGAGAACTTAATCTCAATAATCTATGAATTTCTATACCTGAATGCAAGGGTTCTTAGACTTATAAAGATAATTTAGAAGTTATCCTCAATCCTCTCACATTATAGAAATGCAAACCGAGGCCAAGAAGATTAACCATATTTTATATGGCCACACATCAATTAATTGTAAAGACAAAAATATAATGAGGTCTTCTGTCTTACAAATAATTGTATTTTTTTTTCACTTCATGATAAATTATAAACTTGGAAATTCACCATTGGTAAATGACAATACAAAAATTATTCTATAATAATCATTCAATTATTTTTGTCTTTTTTGATGTGATCTTTTCAAGAGGAACAGATAATGTTAAAAAATTTCTGAAATTATATTATAAAATATTTCTAATCTATAGTGATGCATATAAAACCCTTTGTGTTTTCTTTTTTTTTTTTGAGACAGAGTCTCGCTCTGTTACCCGGGCTAGAGTGAGTGCCGTGGTGTCAGCCTCGCTCACAGCAACCTCAAACTCCTGGGCTTAAGCGATCCTACTGCCTCGGCCTCTGGAGTAGCTGGGACTACAGGCATGTGGCACCATTCCCGGCTAAATTTTTCTGTATATATTTTTAGTTGGCCAGATCATTTCTTTTTATTTTTAGTAGAGACAGAGTCTCGCTCTTTGCTCAGGCTGGTCTCGAACTCCTGACCTCGAGCCATCCACCTGCCTCGGCCTCCCAGAGTGCTAGGATTACGAGCCACCGCGCCCGGCCCATATAAAACCTTTTGTGTTTTCAATAAATGTCACATATTTTTATTTTGCCTCCATTATTTTTGATCTAGTTAGGATAAGCCAAGGATGGGAACCTTAATTCTGGGTCAGTTAATATTTCTTAAAAGAATTTGTGGCTTTGCAAATCCTGATGGGTAGATGAATTTTTTTGCCACATTTCTTGCTTTCATTTTTCTTTTAAAATAAACCAAATATTGATTAAACTTTTAATAGTTTCACACAGTTTCCATTAATTCCAGTTTGTGGCTGAAAATCTATATCTTTTCTCCCTCCTTTATATAAGCTAGTTTCATAAAATAAATACAAATAGATTAAATACTTTTTTCATTTGAAGGAGATAATGAAAATTTCCAGGTGTTATCTCAATCATGAAATCATTTCTTATTTATAATTGTCTTGCAATATTTCATTTTTATGGTTATTGCTAATGGTTCTCCAATCTCTCTAATATCCAACTTGTAAGATGTTTCAGATATTATGAATTCAAATAAATATTTTAATTGGAAATTTGTATAATTCCACCCACACTTATTAAAAAACTGGTTGAGCCATAACTTGATTATTTCTATTACCAAAATTTCTGAAATTTTCTTCAACCAACACATGATTGTTTATTGGTTTTATTAAATGCTTCTCAAAGTCTTATTAAATATTATTTAGCCCTGAGCTTCCAAAAAATGAGGGAATTACTTTAATGAAAGAATTAGTGAACATTATTTAACAAATTTAAAATGATCATAAAAAATTTAAGAAAATGAAAGTACAAACATAATAGGATATTAGAAAATCCAGGTTAGGGAAACAATAAATAGGGATGTGTTATACCTGACAGCCAGAGCAAGGATGAATACATGGGTAAAAATACAAATGATAGTATTTCTCCAGTCCCATCTAAAAAACAAACATACTGATCAACCAATGCCTCCCCCAGCCCCCCAAAAAACCTCAAGAAATCACTCGAGTATATTCTTCTCTCCAAACATTTGTCATTTATTCTTTTATTAATTGCAAAACTTGTGGAAAGAATTGTGCATACCAATGTCCCTAATTCGTCTCTTTCTATTCTCCCTTGAATCCACTCTATTTACTGTCTTCCCTCTTCATTATTACACCAAATTCACTTTCCTTAAGGTCACTAATAATCCCCACAATGCAAAATTCCATGGTCAATTCTCATTCTGCATCTCACTTATCAGTAGCATTTGAGCTGATTACTTTTCTCCTCCTCTAAACATCTCAATCTCTTAGATTTCTTCTTCACTGGCTATTCTTAGTCTCCTCTCACATCCTCATTGTCTTTTCAATATTTATTGGATTACTCTTATGTCTCAGTTCTTGGGTGTTTTCTCTTATTTGTCTGTATTTACCTACTTAGTGATCTCATCTGGGGTCATGGCTTTAAATACAAAGTACGTGCTGACATTTCCCAAATATTAATATATTAATATATCTTCAACATGGACTACTCTACCAAACTCCTCTCTCATATATTCAAGTGTGTACTTGGTTTCTTCACTTGGCAATCTAATAGATATTTCAAACTGAAATATTTGAAAATAAAATTTTAGTATTCTTAGATATGAATTTTCCCAAATCCAAACTTCCATTTGCTTAGGACAACTTTGGTGACATCCTTGACTTTCTCTCTCTCACTCTCTCTCTCTCTCTTTCTTTATCACTTCTCACAATCCATTGATCAATTAATCTTGTTTGTTCTGCCTTCACATTATATCCTAAGTATGACAGTTCACACAATCTCCTTTGCTATCACCGTGGTCCAAGCTACCAGGCTTTGTCCTACAACTTACAATGCAACATCCTATGAAGTACTTCCCTATTTCCACTCTTTGCCCCAATCTTAGCTCAGGTTCCCATAGAATAAAATTCTAAGAAAAATATGCAAACAAATGTAAGTTTATTTGGGACCTGTTCCCAAGAAATACTGTTGGAAAATGGAAAAGTGACATCAAGGGGAGAGAAAATTAATAAAAAATTGTTTCATTAAGCAAGATACCTCTGCTAGTCACTTGAGCTTAATCTAAAGGGAGCCCTCTGGGTGATAGTGCAGAACAATCTCAGAACTCTAGCCCCCAAGGAGTGTGGGAGCTGGGGTATTTATTTGCCAGCTACCATGAGTCACAGGTTGAACATGCTCCAGGTGAGTGCTGTGTCACTTCCAGCCTGCTGTATATGTGGGCAGATAAGGCTCTTGCAGCCCAGTGAAAGGGCATAGAAAAACTCTGATGCAACTCAGGAGTTGGCAATTGGAAGTCAGGCTTTTGTGTTAAACACTGAGCAGATTAAGGGTACGGAAAATATAGATTCTGATATATGCCCTTAGAGTCCATTTTCAACCCAGCAATATAGAGTGTTCCTAGGAAATATAAATCAGATTGTGTTACTTCTCTGCTCAAACCCTTCTAATGGATCACTATCTCACTTGGATCAAAAGAAAAAAAAAATTCTTATGTCCTTACAATGGCTATAAATCTCTACCAGATATTCTTTTTGGTCCCCAACTGTTCTGTTTTTCATGCCACTAATTTCTTACTGTTTCTCATGCTTCTACATGAGGACTTTTGCATTGGCTATTACCTTTGTTAGAAATGTTCTTTCCTAGAATAACTGTGGAATTCTCCCTTCCTTCTGAAGTCTTTGCTCAAATGCCACCTTGCCCGTGAGAACTTCTGTGACCACCCACTTATAAAGTAAACCCATACCCCACCATGTGTTGCATGACACCTCTCCCATTTTATTTTTTCCATAGCACTTAACACTGTCTAAAATTTTAATTTACATGTTTTACTTATTGCTTATATTCATTGTTCCTTAGTTCCCCCAAAAAATTACCTCCAGAAGAACAGGATTTTTTTCTGTCTTGTTTATTAATAGTTCTCTATCCTTTGCCTATAACTCAATTGGGCACATAGTAGGCCCACAAGGTAAAACAAAATAGCAACAAAAAAAAGACAAAAAAAACCCAAATATGGCTATAATATTGAATTCATTGTTTAATAAGAAAGATACTAAATAATCAGGGAAAAATAAACTTTTGAGGACTTGGCGCTATGCATATTGTTTGTCAAATGAATTTTTATATATAGAACTAAGGATAAATTTCTATCCTTCATACAAATTTTATACATTCATACATAAATATTCCCTTTATTGGGTTTTGATAAAGTGTAAGTCACACAGATTTTTCTCTTTATAGAAGCAAATCTAAAGAGACAGTTCCTAACTATGTAGTTGTTTCCAGTTCTGATTTTGACATAATAATAAAACTGGAAGAACTCTGAATAATGAAAGGTGAATATTCTTTCTAAACAAGTGTTTTTCACAGTTTTTAAAGTAATGGAAATATATTTAAAATAACTTTGATATGGGATCAAATACTGCATAGATAAAATTTAAGCTTCTGGGACTCAAGTGGGATGGGGGTGTTGTTCTCATACGATTTATCTCTGCTATACTTTTGACAAGGACATATCTAGAAAAAGTAGTTCCACAGGCCAGCTCCTGAAGTTAGGCATTGCTATAGACTGAAAGTTTACTCCACAACAAATTTAATATGTTGAATCTTAATTCCCAACGTGATGGTGTTTGGAGGTGAGCCCTTTGGTGATGATTAGGTCATAAGAGAGCTATTACACAAAATGAGATTTATAGAATATATAATAATATTGTATAAAATATATTGGTCCTATGATTACAGACAGAAAGAGCCAAAATTATAATAAATGCCTTGTCATGAATGGCAAAAACCAGAAATTACTCTATAGTTTTTAATTTAGAGAAGATGATCAAAGAAATTATTAAGAGGTATATGGAATGATGAAAAAGTATAAGCAGGCAGAGGAAGAAAGTACATTTGCTTTCTGAAGAAAATGACAGACTTAAAGGCAACCATTAGCAAAATTATATTCGTGAATCCCATATTCCAAATCACTAAAAAATATTTTTTGAAAACCTACAGGAAAGGAAACAAGTACAAAAATATAGTATTAGAAAAAAGGACATTTTAAGAATAAATATAAAATAAAAGAACATCTAAATTCAGCTATACATTTTTTAAGAGGATCTTAATGTATGTAGTTCATCTCAATTGCTGCAATGTGGTGGACATTTCAGGTGGCACAATCTGATTGATGATAATGTTCACTTGGTCAGTGAGTGTCAGAGACAGGTCTGTCCAGCACCAAAGACCAACCCTTAATCACTGTGCTTTGCTCATTCACATTCATAGCACAAGATGTGGATTTCTTTAATGTATTCATTCAGCTACTGAGCACATCGATAGTACTCAGTGAATGATCTTGTGATGAATTTAGATTTTTGACTGATTAAATCCTTTCCTTATGAATCTTTCATTTCATTCATGTAAACAACAGAGAAAACTGGAATTTTAATATAACATTTTTCTCAAATCATCAATTATAGTGAAGAGTTTTTTTTCCCTAGCTTTAAATTATCTCCAAATTACAACTCTTGTTAATTTTTCTCCAAAATAAAACAAATGTAATTATTTTGAAGTGCACATAAGAAATGTTGAACACTGTTATTCCTAAAGGCATAATTGCATTTTGTATTCACCTTCTCATTGCTTTTTTTTTTTTTTTTTGATACACAGAATTCATCACTAGAAAAATCACTCTAATATATGAATTTGAATATGTATACTCTGGGTGGATAGATTAGGTGAAGAAAGGAGATAATTTTACAGATTGAAAAAAATCATATTAATGAATTAGAAAGAAAACAAAGTCATGAGTCAGTGTTTTCCAGCAAGTACCTACATCACCTGAGACAGAAGGTTCAATCCTTCCCTTTGTAAACACCTGTAGTTAAGTAGTCTTCAAATTTTCAAGGACAAAATGTGAACCAATCCCAATTTTTTGACCTGTTGCATTAAAAAAAAATGGTCAAAGCCACAAAATCCTCATTCATAAAACTAGAAAGTTTGGGCTAGATGATAGCCAAGGGAAATTCTTCCTCGATTTGTAGAGGTCATTTGTATTTTTAGGCATTACTGCATTCATTTCTCGTTTCCTTATTAATAGTAACCTAACCTAATTTTTCTTTCAGAGACTGCCCCTCTGAAGCCTCCCACTCTTCATAGAAGTGCACCGAGTGGCCTTCAGCCCCTCTGCTCCTATCTACAGAAGTGGGCATGTGATTCAGAGCTGGCCAATTCAGACCATAATTTTAATTTAGCCCTGGTTAGCGAAGTATAGTGATCTGACCTGAGCAAAGCCAAATAGGTTCAATCTAAACTAATCCTAGAATTTAGCCTTAAGCAACCAGAAAACTCAGAAAGACTCTTGAAGTTGATTCTAGTATGTTATAGGCCTGAGGTTGTTGGCAGTCATCTTGCCGCAGGAAACCTGAAAATGAAGCCAACAGGAGAGAAGAATCTTGAGTGAGAGACAGATCAGATCCTGATTGCAGTATAGGGACCAAGGTATCTGTGAAATCCTGAATTTCTCAGTTCCATCAATAATTCTCCTCCTTTTCCTATCCCGACATTTATTTGTTTGTTAAACTAGTTTACTGTTTTTTCACTTGCAGCAGGACAAACCCTGGATAATACAATACAATTCTAAGACCCTGATTACCAGCACTATTTCCTGATTCATTACCCAAAGTCAGTGAGGAAAGTTGGAAGAGAGTGAAGCAAAGCAGTGGCACTCAGAACACTAATGGATGCTCATACACCCACATCACGGGCCAGGTTTGGATTTAGGGTTGGGTTAGGGGTAGGTTTGAGTTTAGGATTGGGTTTAGAGGCAGGATTTTGATTAGGGTGAGGATTAGAAATAAGTTTACAGTTAGCATTAAGGTTAGATTTAGAGATAGTATAGGAGTTAACGTTAGGGTTAGGGTAAGAATCAAGACTGGGATTAGGTTTTGATTTAGATGTATGGTTAAAAATAGGTCTGTGGCTAATGTTAGAGTTAGGGTTGGAGATATGGTTAGAGAGGTTTGGAATTTGTTTGAGACTTAGGGTTAACATTAAATATGGGATTTTGGGTAGTGTTAGAGCTGCAGTAGAGATATAGGTTAGGGTTAGTTTTAGTGTTAGGGTTACTGATAGGATTGGGATTAGGGTTATAGGTAGCATTAAGAGTTTTGTTAAGGTTAGGTTTTGAGGTAAGTTTTGAGTTATGCTTAAGGTTAGATTTAGTTTTGGGGTTAGGGTGGAGTTATAGATAGGATTAAGTTTTTTTGTTAGGGTTAGAGGTAGGTTTAGGGTTAGTCATAGGGTTGGGTTTATAATTAGAATTACAATTAGGTTTTTAGTTAGTGTTAGGCTAGGGTAAGGGTAAAGTTTAGGTTTAGTTTTAGCATTAGGATTAGAGACAGTTTGGGACTTGGGTTATAATTAGAATTAGAGTTAGCTTTGAGGTTAATTTGGAGTTATGATGATAGTGTTAAATGTACAGTTGGTGATAATATTAGGGTTAGAATTATAGGTAGAATTAGGGTTACCATAAGGGTTGGGGTTCAAGATAACTCTGTGGTTACTTTTTGACTTTGAATTATATCAGGGGCTATATTTAGACTCAGGGTTAGAATTAGAATTCAAAATGGCATTATTTGGAATAAAATTTAGGGTAGAGGTAGGTTGGAAATTGAGTTAGAATTAGAGTTAGGTTTGAGTTTAGGATTAGGTTAAATGGTTAAAGTTAGGGCTAGTGTTAAAGGTAGGTTTGGGGTTAATGTTAAGGTAAGAGATAGGGTTAGAATTAGGTTTGGGGTCAGTTTTACAGTTAGGTACAGAGATAGGATTGTGGTTAGTTTTAGGCTTAGGTTTAGAGGCAGAGCTGGGTTTAATGTTATGATTGGTTTTAGAGTCAAAGTTAGGTTCAGATAAGATTAAAATCAGAATTAGAGTTAGTTTTGGAGTTGTTAGGTTAGGGGTTAGATTTAGAGGTAGGATTTATAGGTAGGGTGCAGTTAGGGCTATAGGTAGGATCAGGTTTAGTGTTAGTGTTACAGTTTTCTTAGGCTTAAAGTTAAATTTGAGGTTATTAAAGGAGCAACATAACTTCTTTTATTATTTATTTTTATTTTTTATTCTTTTTATTTCAACATATTGTGGGGGTACAAAAATTTAGGTTACGTATATTGCCCTTGCCCCCCCACCCCAAATCAGAGCTTCAGGCATGTCCATCCCCTAGAAGGTGCACATTGCACTCATTATGTATGGATACACCCATCCCCTCCCTCCTCCACTTCTGCCCCACACCCGATTAATGTTATTCCTAAATGTGCTCTTAGGTGACGATCAGCGAAACCAAATTGATGGTGAGTACATGTGGTGCAACATAACTTCTTTACTCATTCAATTACAGCTTCGTGGGAAGACCACCCATGCTACAAGCTTATGTATCATCCTCATCCTCATCTCTACATAAACTTAGAAAAGAATAATCTCTGAGGAATGCAAGCTATGGCAGGGAAGAAAGGCAATCAGAGCTGCTTATTTTCCTTTTCCTTTCTTTTCCTTTCTTTTTTTCCTTTTAACCTCATCTTCTCTCTCCTTCTCCCTTTTCACTACCTGAATAATACAGGTTGGTTCCTGTTTTAAGTACAGTCATTCAACTCTAATGAATGTAAACAAAATAAAGCTTATGTAACTGGGAAGGTGTAGTGAAAGCCTTAGTCCGACCACCTCTAGAGATTCTAACAATAGCATTCTGGTTCTCCCCATCTCTTTGTATCTCTAGAAGCTGGTCCTACTATATGCTCCTTTTATAGATGATATCTATTTTTTAGTGTGGCAAAGGGTCATCTCTGGGTCTAATCATCCCAAGCAGCAAAACCTTAGGGGGAAAAAAAAAAGCTCATTTATCTCCCATAATGATATGTAAATCCCAACAGAAAAACTCTGATTATTTCCTTTTGTAGCTAATTATCATCCCTTTGCCATGCCCTGTGATTGGGGGATGGGAGGTGATTAGGCATTTCTGCCTCTGCTCCCAGCAGCTTGGGTCCTGTGATCCACCATCCCCTGCCCCCACGTCCACATGGAATGGCAAAAGAACAGTTTCCTAAAGGAGGAGGTAGTGCTGTTAGAAGGGGGAACATGAAGAAAGCAGAATGTGGTTGTTGGGAAGACAAAAGCAATAAGGATCAACTACGGATCCCTATGCTATAGTGGAAGCTTAAATTCTTGACATTTAGGCATTGTTGAGATATCCAGGGTTGTGCTCCTTTTCATCTTCTAAACTCTTTCTATGATTGTTTGAGTTATTCTCCCTCTGATTTTAATTGAAGCCATTTCTAGTTTTATCTTCAGTGGTTACCTAGAATGATTTGATGCATCACCTTCCTCATGATACCTTTCCCTAAATACATTTTAAAAGTTTAAATCAGTCCTCAAGTCCTTTTGATGTGCTTTTTCTGCTTTCATTTTATTATTTTTGGATGTTTCCCTCCCTGGGGTATTTCATATCGTGAAGTTTCTGTCTTTTAAAAATGTCAATATCCTATTGATTTTTCACTCTTTCTGTTCTACATTGTCACTGTGTTTTCTCTTCATTCATTGTTTCTTTTTTCTGCCCTTTAATTCAGAAAGTGAATGATTTGATAATCAGCATTTTCATAGTATTTTTGTTGGTGATTTTACTGGAAGACACAATATCTAAAAGAGTCAATGTGTCTCTGTCTGTATTATTAGGTTTCTTAATATTTTAGATGAATCCCTCCATATTTGTTTTTAATCTAATTTTATCTTTTCATATGATTATATTTTCATTAAAAGCCATTTTTTTTTTGTTTTATATAGAAATCCAAGAGGCCAAAATCTCATTTATTACAAAAGTAACAGAATTAATGATAAAGAATTGTCATTAATGTCTCATTGTTTTAGTCATATTTCCATACTACCGAGTCAGAAAGCATTTAATTAAATACCACACTTGTAGAAACTAAATATTATGAACCTGAACAGAACACAGAACTGAACTTCCCAAATTAAATCCCAATTTTTTTATGACTTTGTTCATCATGTTTATTAGAAAATTAAACTCCAATATTAATATTTTGAGTCCCACAGTATTGATAGTGAAGTAGAAATAACACTTATAATTAAAGATTAGTTAACATCTCAGATGTATTTTCTTATTTGAAATTTGAAAGTGAATATCTATATTTAATTATATATTCAAACATTTTAAAAATTCCATTAAATAATCAAGGTCTCTAGATGACATACCTGCTATTTTTAAAAACAAATGGGTTATTACATAGAAATACATATTTAAAATGAACTTTAATTCTTTTACTATTGTTGTTTAAAAATAAAGTATTATTATCTTTTAAAGGAAAGTCACATCCTTAGTTACTTAGCAACATAAAATGTTTTCTCCTATTAGAATTTTAAATTGATGAACTTGCAAATAACCAATGTTTCCAATAATATACATCATAAAGGTATTGAAAATAAAACTCAAGCCTTCAAGCTAGCTTAGAAACTCCCATTCTAAGATCTTTAAGATCCTACTTTTCTTTCCCAATAATGTTAATAATACAAATGTAGGAGACAATGTTTGGTTTTATTTTCTAACTCCACTATCTATGACAATGGAAAAGCAAGGGAATTCAGACAAATGAAACAAAACTTTTCTAGGGCACTATTTTTAAATCTGTTAGGAAAAAAAAAAAAAAAAAGACACTTTCCCCAGTGTTACAGGGACAGACAACCTATTTGAGATTTTTCTCCCATTTTTGTCCCATTGCTGACGTGATAGCAAGCTGAGAACCAGTCATCAGGGAGGAACAGAAGAGGAAAGAACGTGCAAAGGTCAGAGAAGCCAATGGTATTAATGTAACTATTAATGGAATTCACACTGTAATACTGTATTCCTAAATTGATAAAATTTGTAATGATAACCTAAATAGGTCATTCATGACCTATTTTAAAAATCAACTAAAAAGAAAGGAATAAAAGAAAACCAAACTAGTGTATTTGATCAGAAGTTTGGAGATGATGCTTTGACCCAGTCTCATAGACACGCAGGAGAATGGGGTGGGTTGGGGACCTTGGCTATTCTTCCATAAACTCCGGTTTGCCAGAAAGATAAATAACTCCCAAAGTTTGTCCCTTGGAGTAAGTGGGTGGGGGGAGGAATCCTCTCAAATTGAAAGATTTTTTTTTTGTCGTTCTGAGGGTAATGAAACCTGGAGGTAGCAAAAGTTTAGCTACTCTGCGCCCTGCCTCTAGGGCAGCGATCTCCAACCTTTTTGGCACCAGTGACCGGTTTCTTGGAAGACAATTTTTCCACGGGGGTGGAGGCAATGAGAGGCAGAGCTCAGGGGAGGGGCTGTACATACAGATGAAGTTTCACTTGCACGCAGCCACTCACCTCCTGCTGTGCGCCCCACCTCAAGTTTCCTGGAAGACCACTTTTCCATGGATGGGGGCGGGGGTGGGGGATCCGTGGAGCTCTGCAGCCGGGTCCCTAACAGGCCCCGCGAGGGCCCCCGCAGACCGGTAGTGGTCCGCAAACCAAACCGGGGATTGGGGACCGCAGCAGAGCACTTTTTGCTTTTTCTTTTCCCTCCCTGCCATTCACTTCCTTGATGCTGCAACCTCCTGTGTCAATGTTTCCTTCTCATCTTGTAAACTAATTTTATATGGTCCTATATCTCAGTACTCTGTTTATATCTCTTTAATAATAGACATCACATTGTTTTTAACTTTAATTTATTGCATTTCTGTCCTTCTCATGAGACTGCAAACTCCTTAAGGTCAATGATGATATCTTTTTTGTTTTTGCTCCTTCTATTGTCAAGGAGAGTGCCTGCAATTAATAGACGCTAAATATTTGTTGAATGAATGAATGAATGTTCTCTCACTATTCAGATTTAGTTTGTATACATTTAATAGTAGCTCACCTCCTAGATTAGATCTCTGCAGAACATCAGGATACGGGCTGAAAGATGCCGGCATTTTCTCTCAGAAAATGGTTCCAGGCTAGTAGTGGTGGCTCACACCCGTAATCCTAGTACTTTGGGGAGGGGAGGATCGCTTGAGGACAGGTGTTGGAGACCAGCCTGAGCATGAGCCAGACCCCATCTCTACAAAAAATAGAAAAATTAGCTAGGAGTGGTGGTGCACGCCTCTGTAGTTTTAGCTACTCAGGAGGCTGAGGCAGGAGGATTGCTTGACCCCAGGAGTTTGAGATTGCAGTGAGCTATGATGACACCACTGCTCTCTAATCTAGGCAACAGAGTGAGAACCTGTCTCAAAAAAAAAAAAGAAAATGGTTCCAAAGGAATCAGTCCCTGTGACCTTGCAGTTATTATCCAAAAGACTTTAGTAGGTTTTCTTTACTTCTTACATCTGAACACTGATCCTGTTCTCTCATGCTTAATGCTGAAGATCAAACTTTAAGTATTTAATTATAATATCAAACAGAGAAAAGGGCACAGAAACTATAACATATATCCAGTTCCTGCATTATATTCAGGCTGTGTAGATTAACATATGATTTTTAGAGGCTGTTACAAAAAGAGGAAGGCAATTAGATTTAGTGAAGAATGAGTTTAAGATGTTTTATCAATCAATGCTTATCTTATTTAATCAATCTTCTAAGTAAACACAAAATAATAACTTGGAATACAGGTGCAGGAAAGTATTAACATGTATTCCCAGTGTTGAAGATAATGGCTTTCTTAGTAAAAGCCTAGATAGATCCTATTTTTGTTGAAATGAAAATGAGAGCTTTAAATTTGAATAGCTGGAACTGAATATCAATGAGATTCAAATTATCTGCTACTAATGCCACTGATGTTTCCTCAAAACACATGTAAGTATACACAGGATTATATATATTTATACACACACACACACACACACATACACTCTTATCATCCCAGACTTCTGGAATGTCTTTTTTTGATAAAGTTGTATTGTGAGAACACATTTAGTCAGTTTGAGTTTTATCAATCCTGTTATGCTTGTCTTTGGAACATCTTTCATGTAGTTGAGATTTGTAGTTGAAAAGTTTACTGTAAAAAAATCAAAACCAAAAAAATTGTATTGTTTTTACAGAATAAATTTATTGGAATGTGTACTGGGAGTAAGATTTGAGGTTGTAAACAACTAAGTTAGTGTAATTTGGCTTCATATATGTAACGTGAGGTATTAATGTAATTCATATATTAAAGCAAAAACTGTTAACAGCAAGTTGACAATAAAAAAAGGTATATTGTTTGACATATATATATACACACAGACATATGTATATATATATATATATATATAACACATTTACAATATATAGAAACATTTTAGACACATATTCCAAATCTGAATTATTGTAGTTTAAAGTGGAAATGTCTCTTCTCTAACCCACTCTAGCCAAATATATCTCAAGTCTTATAAATATTGCACAATATTTTGGTAACAACTACTCTTTGGAGGGAGAGTATTATAAACACCAAAATATTGAAGAAAGGGGTAGGTAACCATCTGTCTGCAGTAGATTGGATGGAGTTTTCTAAAGTCTTATGTTTCCTCCTGTTTCCATACAGAGGATTAAGGATATTTCTGTGAAAAATTGCATTTCCAAAATATTAGTGTAACAAAAAGTCCTTGGAGGAGAGTTTTTATTCTTTGTCTGAACGCTTATTCTTCTAGTTTTTTCATATCTTCAATATTATTGCTGATTTTTTGTATTTTTAGGTTTTCATGGAATCCTAGTACATATTTTGTGGCCAAAAACTTCTGACATTTATGATTTAATAAATCAGAACCACTAGGTCTAAATCAGAGGCAGTCTTTCACAATACTTTTGTGTGATGAAACACTTAGTTTTTATAGCACCCTTCCGATTCTTTCCATGACATAATTGATTAACTACATTCAATGTGTACAGCAATATGTGTGTTGATTTTATTTAATGGTTCAAGGGACACACAGTAAAATGAAGTAACATTCATATTAATCCCAAAAGACTGTCTTCATATAGAAAATCATAAATTATAAAATATAGAAGAAGATTATTCACTACTGATTCTAGTATGCAGTGAATTTTCCTTATCATCCTACTTGGGGGGCAGATACCCACAAAATAAAGGAAGCCATGGAAACAATGTAATGGATCAGAGAAGATTAAGTCTCCATTAACTGAAATTACCCATACAAGTTCTAGAAAGCCTGTGTTTTACTGTAATTCTCCGAATGACTTTTTTGTCATGGTTTATGTTTAATTATTTATATATCTTGCAGCTATCATAAATTTACTCTTACTACTTCACCAACTTAGGCAGAATTTCCTTTCACTCCTTGGAATTTTTCAAAATTATACTCACATGTCAGTAATACCTCAAATAATACCTCCTCAATGAAGGAGTGCTTCATATCCCAAGTCAGATTCAACTCTTCTATTTCTATGCCCTAACACTTAGCATATGCCTCTTTAGTAACCCTGATGCTATAGTCTATTGTGAACATGTTAATCTCCCCCAGGAAGATTAGAAATTCCTTGTAGGTAAGGACCATGCCTTGTTCACTTCTGCATTTCCTCCACAGAATGTAATAGAACAGATTACATGTTGTGGGTGTTCAATAAATATTTGCTGAATGAAATAAGAAAAGGAAATGGCTCCAAATTAGATAAACCGTAGAAAATCAGTGTATTGGTTCAGGATGCTTTGTTTTTCAGTGCACCTTTTGCTGCTACAGTTGGACTGAGCCCTCTGCTGCTGTATATTGCTTTTACCTTCTTTTGGATGGTAAAGATATGTTTGCATGACTTCAAACCAACAATCTGTAGATAATTCCATCTGTAGATGCTAACTCAGCACTCAGAGCAGTCTTACAGACTCTTATTCAACAAGAGATAAAATCTATGCCTGGCACGACTCTTACTCTTTTAGTCTTCCCTCCTCTGCACTCTAGTACCTGTGACGAGGTACACACTATGGGTTATAGATCACTGAGGCAATGGTGATTAGTCATGGAACTCAAGTCTCTTTCAGTTGAGTTTACCAGAAAATGTGTATGAGACTTTTTGTTACCCTTAAATTTCACAGATCATATTTTTCAATCTGCTAGGCAGACTAACATAGATATACTATCAAGGGAGGAATGGAAATGGATAAGAGAACACTGCCTTCATTCACTGTTCAGGAATGGGAAGGCCAAGTGATAATATGTGAAGCTATTCAGACAACTAACACAATAGCAGCTCTCTAATACTAAATTTCACTACCTGGCAAAAGGAGCAAATATTAATATTATAATAGCCTCATCACTCTATTTGTTGTAGGATTAACTAAGACAGTGTTTGACAAGCACTTCTGTTGAAGAGTTATATAATTAGGGCAATATAACAATCCCCAAAAGCCTATTCTGTAACTTCTATTGTCATTTACTGATTCACAATGATGAGAAATATTGATAAACTTGGTTCAATTGTTCCAGGGTCTGCTAGAATTAGCAAGACCTCCCTTCTGTGGGCAAGATTGCACTTTCTTTGCTTTTTTAATTTATAATTTGATGGATATTTTGTGAAATTGAGGGCCAGACTTAGAAGTGTTTATTGTTTCTTTTATTCCCTATTAAATAAAGTATGTAGAACTATCTAGCTATTATTGACATTGGTATTGTGCTCTGCCTAAAAGTGTGGTTTTTTCCAATTGTCTGCATAGTCCAGAGTCTCAGAATTGGCACAAGTCCTAGCAATGGAAAAGAAGGACAGAGGAGTCCTAAAACTGAGCCTCTATGGGCGTGTCTGAAACATCCTGAGCTCAGGTGGGCATGTGTTTGGCTTTTTTTATTGCAGAAAGTGCAGAGTTGTGGTAACATTCACTCATAGTTCTCTTAACTCATTTGGGACACGGATGGTCATGTGTTTCCTTAGACTTTTATAAAAGCAACTAAGAATTATTCTGAAACAAAAAGAGTTTAAGTAAGCATTTTGCACATTACATGATCTTCTTATTTATTGCAGAAATATAGCGTATTTATTTGGAAGAATCTTTGTGTACCTACCATGAGAAAATAAAACAAACCTCCCACAGTTTGTAAATCTTATTTGCTTTTCGTGAGAAGAGCATGATAATTTCATGATATAGGTCGCTTAGTAATGCCAAGGGTGTCACAGTGCTGGGCAGGAATTTCCAAATGGTCTCACATAATCTTACTTGAATAATTCTAAAACACTTAAAGGGTGTGTTACTTAAGATATTGACCAAAATGATTACAAATGTAATTCAAATTGTTGAGGCTTTATTCTAAATATTTATGTAGAAGAAATTTAAAGCCTTCAACACCTAATTTAAAAATGTATTCATATCTAAAATATTCCTCCTGATGAAAGTATAACACTCTAACGGTAGTTAAAACATGCTATTTTCCTGGCACTGTTAAAGGCACTGAGGATATACCTGCAAACAAGAAAAAGAAAGGAACCATTTTCATGCCACTTATATTTTACTTAAGGGAAACAACAGAAAAGTGAACAAACAAATTAGCAATAGTAATCAGTCCTCTGACAACAACAAAATGGGACCCTATTGCAGTACATTAGGGGATAGTGATTCGGACTTGGCATTCTAAGAAAACTGTGAAAACATGAAATGAGCTGAGCAGGAGGCAGCCATGGGAGGATCAGAGGGATTCGGTATTGCAAAGATGCTCAAGCAGGAATATGTTGAGTCTGTTCAAGGAAAATAAATTATGCTACAATGATCACTCACCCAAGGGATGCTCTTTCTTACATGGGTGTTAATTCAAGGGCTCATTCATCTGCAGTATCTATCTTTTTTACTTTCATAAAAGGTATAGGTCATTTACTCAAGAGAGAGTTGAAAATATGTCTTGACTTTTGAAACTCAAGGCCTTATGTCCAGTTTTTAGCAATTTTAATGTTTGAAAGATGGTTTTTTAATACTGCTTGAAAAAAATTAGGGTATATTAATCATATTATTCATATCAAATGTGTTCATGTGTGTGCGTGTGAGGTGTGCACATGCTTTTATTTATGTGTTTTTAAGTTCTTAAATTTTTATTTTCCCCTTTTCCTCTAAAATGATTTGTCTTCTTGTCCGTGACCAGTTGTAAAGATCATTATGCCAGAAGAAGAAAAAACAGACTTATAAACTAGGGTAATCTTACTGACTTTCAGGAATCTCTGAGTCACCATCACCATCTCTGATGATTTCAAAGAAGAAAGTCTTTCTAGGCTTTCCTGTGTCCAAAGCACATAAATGTCCCAATAATTAATATGTTCTTTTTCTGCACCAGCTGGTAAGATTTAATGTATTTGTTTTCAGCCATTAAAAATTGAGGAACTTTTGTATAAAGTATTTTAATTGGAAAGATTAAATTATTAATTATCTTTTTTTAAAAAGGAAAAGTTGACTCAGTTTCACACAATAACAAAATGGTTTCTTAAGCACTTCATCATACCTCCCTACCCCTGTCCCAGAAAGATTAGCACAATCTTCATATTTTAAGAGAGACAAATTGCCTTCAAAATGGTATTTATGAGCAATATGGTTCTCTACCAAAGTGGATGACCCATCAAATTCACTCTGAATTTATGAATTAAATTATTAGAGCCAGTGGTTTTCTGACCCCATTTCTAGAAATGTAGTGATAAAATCAAAGCCTCACATGATTACAAACCATGTGTCTTATAAATTCATTTTGGAGTCACTGAGTAGGAATAAAAGCTCACTGAGAAGCTAGAAAGGATATTACAATTTTTGATCATTGTTGTATTTCCATTGTGAAGTAGGACTAGCAAATACAAGCTTTTAAACGATCCACAGTTTTAGAAATTTTGAAGTGTGTTACCATGCCAACCTGTACAGAAATGTCCACTGTAATTCCCTAAGGACTAACACAGGGACAATGTAACATCTTCATTGATTTTTTTGAATGGAATAAATGTCATTTAAAATCAATTTTTAAGTGAGAATATTTAGAAAGTTGTAGATAATTTAGAAAAGATGCAGATTTAGTTGGAAAATATTAGAACTCAAATTTTTCATCTTTTGGATTTCAATATGAGGTCAAAACTTAGTCTAAAGGCCAAAATGAGGGATGACTACGAGGACAGTGACCCACTGAAACCCCGATAATAAGTTATTACAAGAATAATTTTAGAGAAAAACAGAATAGAATAATGAAAAATATTAATTGAGCTATGGCATGCAAGATTCATAAACATATCTTCTGGGAGAGACATAATAAAAAATTTTAAAGAGAAATTGCTTCTCGAATTTAAATATTCAGCAGAACGAAAATGGCGACAGTTTTTCCTGTATGTATTCTTCCTTTCCCTTTCTTCCTTCTTTATTTCTTTTTTCTTCATTTTCTCACTTTCTCCTTTTCTTTCTTCATTTCTTATGCAGCATGTAGAGAGTCTTCTGGAGTAATTATCTGGAGGATTTTGATTATGCTCTTCGTTGTCAGGTTTTTTTTTTTTTTTATTTTTTTTTATTTTTTTTTTTTGAGACAGAGTCTCACTCTGTTGCCCAGGCTAGAGTGAGTGCCGTGGCGTCAGCCTAGCTCACAGCAACCTCAGGCTCCTGAGCTCAAGCGATCCTCCTGTCTCAGCCTCCCGAGTAGCTGGGACTACAGGCATGCGCCACCATGCCCGGCTAACTTTTTCTATATATATTTTTAGCTGTCCATATAATTTCTTTCTATTTTTAGTAGAGGTGGGGTCTCGCTCTTGCTCAGGCTGGTCTCGAACTCCTGAGCTCAAACGATCCGCCCACCTCGGCCTCCCAGAGTGCTAGGATTACAGGCGTGAGCCACCGCGCCCGGCCTCGTTGTCAGGTTTTAAAGTTTTTTTTTTCCATTAACGCAGGCTCAATTAGATGAATCAAAACAAGATACAAACCCCAATGTGAAAACCTTCACTCGACTTTCTCCTTTCGGATTTATCCTCTACATTATCTTCAGAATGCCCTCATGGAAAATGCAAACCAATGAAGGCACTCTCTTTAAAATCCTTTAATGACTCCCTCTTAAATTACAGTGTCAAAGTCTAGATCTGAAGAAAGGTACACGAGGCCTTTTATGGCTCAACTCTTATCTACTGCTCCAGCCTCATCTCCAGACTCTCTTCTGCGCTTTACACTGGAGTTGCCCAATCGCTTAGCATTCTCTTCATAGCTCATTCTATTTCACGCCTCCTTGGTTTTGCTCATGTTGTTTCCTCTGCTTAGAACATCCTTACCCAATTTTCTTCACCTGGGTAACTTGAATTCATCTATTAAAACTCAGTTTAGGTGTCATCTTGTCCTGAATCTCTCTCTAATCCCCCAAATGAAGCTAAATGTTCTTTTCATGTGTTTCCACTATATTCTGTGCACCCATCTATCATAGTACTTGCCACATTATAATGAAAGCATATGTTTCTATGTCTGTCAATCTCAGAGTGCAGATTCCTTGGATTCTATTATATTTGTACCCTTCAATCTTAGCACACTAATTGGTACCAAGTCTCTTAATATTATCAATTACTTCTATTGTCAGAAATCTAAAATTTAATGATATATCTATAAGCTTATCTTAGTAGTACGCCATTAAGTACTTAATTCCTCTAAATTCCCTTGTTCTGAGTGTACGCAAGTTAAAAATACTTTTAACTATTATACAGTTTCTGTGACAGAGACCATATATCTCCCAGCCCCCTTTGCAGTTAGGTTGATACAGTATAATTGGTTTTGGCCAAATGATTATGAGCATGACTTACATGTGTTGCAAATGCAGTTTGGAGCCAGTATACTTTTTCCAGTTCACTCTTCTCCTACCATGATAATTTTAGAGGTCACATAACAACTTATCCTCAAACTTAGCAGCTTAAGACACCAAAAATTTATTATGTCACAGCTTCTGAATGGTCAGAAATTTGTGAGAAGCTTAGCTGGATCATTCTGTCTTAGTACCTGTCATTGAATTGCAGTCAAGCTATGTTCGGGTAGAAATGCTATTGCTGTCATCTCAAGACTCAATCTGGGCTGAAGGATTTGCTTCCGAAGATCACATGGAAAGTTTTTAACAGACCATATTCCCTCTATCACTGTTGGCTGGAGATTTCAACATCTCACCAAGTGGGCTCCTCACAACAAGAAGAAGAGATCCAAGAGAGGAATTGGGCACTCAAGCCAGAAACTGTAATCTTTTACAATGGTATCTTCAAAGTGACATAGATTCACTTCTGCTGTATGCTGTTGGTCACCCAGACCAATTCTGGCATGATGTAGAAAAAGACTACACAGCAGTTTGAATACCAAGAAATGAAAGGTCATTGGAAGCCATGTTGGAAACTGGTTACCACAGAGACCAAGTACTGAGTTGGTGCATAAAACACGGAAGATTCCTAAACTGTGAGTCATTGGATGAAACAGATTCTCCAACCCACATTAGATGTTAAATGAGCAAGAAATAAACTTTTGTGGTTCTAAGTCAATGAGAATTCAGGGTTTACTTGCTGCTATGGCATATAGAGCTATTCAGACCAATAACATCTACATGAAGATCTGTCTACAGAAAAAGTCTATGAAAATTGAAAGAAATTTGGGTATTATAGGACTCATAAGAATAAACTCTTATGGTAAATTAAAACATTGGAATTATTATTTTATTTTTGGCAAGTTTGTGAATTGTGTTAATATGAGTCTTTCCTCAGAGTATTGACAAAATCAGCTGTCAAAGTCAGCATAGCTGAAGTCCAGACAAAGGTAATTATATCCCTTATCTTGGCCTCTTGAAATATAAGAAATTGCCATGCTTTTCCCACACTGACAAATAACCACTTGATATTTCTGTGTGCCCATGTTTTTCTTCCAAAGTGATTTTAAATCACTTCAAGTACTTGAGATTTTCATTAAAAAAGATCTACCTCATGAGGTTATTGTGAAAAATAAATGAATCAGAATATGTAACAATTATCTTCTGAAGAGTAAAGTATTATATAAATATTAAACATTGTTCTCATGTGTTTAATATTGAAAACAAATTATTGATAATGACTCATTAATAATGATCCCTAAATATATTATTTAAGAAATAAAGTAGTCATTTATTTTGAGCAATTTGTTGAGGTTTTCTTTTTTGTTTATGAGGAAAATGGCAGATATTTAATGTTATTTTAAATATCTATCCAATTCCCTTACTTGGTTGAAAGATCACTTCTCATTGAGAACAAAGGTAAAATGAACAAATTTTATCCTTGGAGCCAGCTATTCAAAAAACGAGTCATATATGTCATATATTTCATCCAATAGCATCTCATAGTGTCTCATAGTCAGTGTCTAAAGGTCATTTAATGTCAATGTGATAGGAAATGCCTCTTTTTACATACATAACATCATTCTGCTCTAGGAATGCTATCATGTGATGTAAAGATTGACCTATTCAGTCAAGTCTGTAGAGATTTAGGATTTGTTTAAGTAAACATTAGTTATTTTTTTTAAAAAAAGCATGACAGAAAGAAAAAATATCTCTAGATTATATAAGATCTTATGTGTTTTAGGCCCTCAGCCTTAAATTTTGTCTAAAGATAGCACTTTCAATAACAAAATAATCCTTGGCCACAATTACCTAACATTTTTTTCCAGTGAGTCACCATGCTGAACAGGTAAAAGCATTTTTGGCAGCACCACTTTACCTTGAAATTTTCTCTTGTAAAGTAACCCTAGCCTGACCTTGATTAACTTATTAAATGAGCTCATCCTCAGAGCTGAAGAAGTGTAGTCTATCAGAGAAATACCATGGCAACATGCCAGAACAACTCTGTAAATCGTCTAGAGGGCACATCTAAGCAACACTTCCTCCCTCCTTCTGTGCTTCTCCACTCAGGGTTAGAAGCTAGGGAAAGAATCAGGATGAAGTAACAGAACAAGTGTGGACTGTGGAAATTGATAAATCCATATTTGAAACCTAGGACTGCTTCTTACTGTATGACTAAACTTTAGAATAAGTTAAAATTGCTCTTTGAATTTTATTTTTCTTATTTGTAAAACAAATCTCCTCACTATAAGTTTGTTGTGAGGCATCAATTGAATATATATATGTGGAGCCTGGCATATAGTATTCAATATATATTCTTCTACTTCTTCTTTTTTTGTAGTGAGAAGAGAAACTGGTAGACAAATATCCTCAGCTTCATCAATCACATATCATTGACTAGACCATACTAATGAGCCATTACTTAACAAAATCAGTATCCCTAAGGGTATGGGATACATTAGAATGCTACATGAAAAAAGATGGAAGAATTTTCTTCCCTAGTAAAATAACATCAGCAGTGGATGTTTTGGAAATTTTAGGAGTTAAGTGAGAATTAAGAGACTCTGGAATGCTAACATAGCTGCTGTACATGAAAATGTTGAAATATAATCTAAAATACAAAATAATGACATTTCATATAAATATATATGATACAATTTAGTATGTAAGCTCTACTAAAATCAAGAAAATTTTTAAGGGGCATAAAGAGGAGATGGTTAATGGGTACAAAAATACAGTAGATAGAATGAATGAGATCTAGTATTCAGTAGCACAATAGATTGAATATAGTTAACAATAATTTATTGTATATTTTCAAACAACAAAGAGTATAATTGGAATGCTTCTAACACAAAGAAATGATAAATGCTTGAGGTTATGGATACTTCATTACCCTGATTTGATCATTATACATTGTATGCCTGTATCAAAACATCACATGTACTCCATAAATATGTACAACTATTATTATCCATAATAATTCAAAATGAAAAATTAAATAAAATTTTTAAAAACTGGAGCATTGCACTTGTATTTGAGTTTTAGATTTGGCCTCTTTTGAAAATCAGTATTTTTTTACATTTTTTCAATTTCCTTATATATATTTTCAAATACAGGAAGAATTCATTACATTTAAATTATAAGTAGCACATGATACTCTCATTGTCCATGATAAATGTTGCTGTCATCTATGAGACAGCCATTTATTTAAAAAATTATCATTGGGATTTAGTTTTATTTTACCAAATAAAACTAAGTGGTTTTGATTTTAGCAAAAATGCAGAAGCATCAGTTTAATTCTCATCCCAATAAGCATTTTTTGCATTCTACAGCTAAAATGCATAACAGGTTTAAAGCTTAATGGCTTATATTACCTTTTATTATCACTATTCATGATTTTTATTGAGTCTTGGCAGAGATTCATAATGGATTATCTCTAACCTCTTTTTGCTTCCTGTGTAGCAAAGGACGGGTTTACAAACCCCCATGGATGTGAATTGGGCATTAGGAAAAGCAGAAAAGGAATATCTCCTAGGTTTAGGAGTAGCAGGAACTTGCAACTCTGCCACTCACACATAAGACTAACGCTGTAGGAAGTAACCTTATTACAGATATTTCACCCATCCCACCCACCTAATTTACATTAACTGTTACTGGATAAATTCCTTAATGGACAATGTGCTTTAACTGAATTAAATCAACATACTACCTACCAGTGTGTGTGTGTGTGTGTGTGTGTGTGTGTGTGTGTTATTAAAAGCATTAGTAATGATAGACCAACTGACTAACAACTCAAAAACTTTAATAAATGGGAACCACTGTAGTCAAATTTAAGCTGAAAAAAAAAGAGAGAGAGAGAAAATTGTTCCCATAGTTAGGAATAACTTTCGTGGAGAGGCAGGAAGGCAATGTTAAATAGTCAGTATGAAGAAGATGGGTGGGTGGAGTTAGTATGGAAAAAAAGAGTAATATGTTCCAACTCCATTTTATTCACACTTAACTAGGAAAATATGCAATTGAGAAAAAGGCTAGAGCAGAGGCCATAAAGAGCTATAGGAACACAGACTGACCAGGGAGGCAGAAGATGCCTACAAACCACATCACAGAGAGATTTTAGTAGTGGAAATGAAGGGATAAAAGTTGGCATTAATTAGTGACCACTATGTGTCAAGAAAAAAAATATGTGTTTGTTCCTCTATATATGTATATAGTGGATCTCTGCACATTGTATCCTGATAGAATTTCTACAAGGCAGGCATTATCAACCTTAATTTACAATTAGAAAAACCAGACTTGGAGAGTTAAGAAACTAATGGGCATACAAGAAGCAAGAAACATAGCCAGACTGAGGTCTCCATGTATTGAATCTTCTTCCCATTTTCCATATGGAGAAAACAACAGGGATAATAGAAGCATACCAGTGAAATTTATAATATCTTTGAATGCAGAAGAGAGGCAGAAAATTGATCATATTCCGTAAGTATTTAATGTTTGAACTGACCAGAATACATTTCTCCCTCCAATTTCTACTCAATGAATCAGGAGTAAAAATTACATCAGTTATATTCCTTTGTGTTTCCCCAAGAGTTCCTCCCCACACAAAAATTAATTTTAAAAAATATTGCTCAGTATGTACTGGTTGGATAAGTGGATACATCTACTTGTCTGCAGTACAAGATACACTTAGGAATAGGTTATCTGTGGCATCATTTTGAAGATACTGGAGAAACACTTCTTCCAAAAAGAACCTTACCCCATATTTCTTCCTAGGACTTAAAACTCCACAATTAGACATGCATATGGCTTTTAATTAGAATGTAAATACTCATGCAATTCCATTTACAATTTTTTCCCAGAAAACTGTTTTCCATCTCTGGAAGGCAGAGAGCATAAAGATCGAGAGGAACTGTGAGAGGAAGAGAAAGAGATGGGGATGACCAAGACCTTGTCATTCTACTTAGAGCATATTCTGATACACCAGTTCACTTCTAACTGATAGCATTATATTTGTAAGACCAACAAGGTTGAAATTTTCCAAGTAGTCAGTTACATGAAAGTGAAAATGGTGAAAGGACCTGAAGGGTCAATGATTACATCTGCTGCCTACAGTGTGGTATTTCACCTTCTTTCCTAATGCTGCCTCTTTATGTTGCATACATAATGTGACTTCTCATTCTGCCACTTTCTTTGTAAAATTACTTATACCTGAGGGGCAAAAAAAGGTAATTCTCCCTCTAATTCATTTTGCCAATTTGACAGTGACATCAAAGAGCAGGAAGTTGTCTGTGAGTAATGACACTGCTCATTTGTTTAAATGTCAAACTTAAACCTCATCAACTTTCAGGGAGTATGTCAATAAAGGATGGATTTCAGTCCAGTCAGAAAGGATTTCGGTGTTGTTCAGTCCTAAGGAAAATAGCTGTCAGTTTCTTGAGAGCAGAGTGCTTTGACTAACTCCTTCTTTTTAAGCTGAATTTAATAGGCCATTTCAGCACTTGGGACTGTGGACAGTGCTATCTTCCTTGACAAGAAACAAGTAGCCTTACCATAGAGGTGTTTCCTTCTTGAAACTAAAACTCCCCAGGTTAGCAAGCATGTATTACTAAACTATGCAATTAGGTTGTAAAGACTATGTATTACAAGATCTGAGCAGAGAAAAAAAACAAAGTAACAGCAAAGGAGAGCACATTTTATCATAAAGATTAAGCCTGAAATAAAATTGGGGAAAGTAAATAGTTATGGTTTATAGCTATTAAAAAAATTCATTTTTTTACTGCAAAGCAATCATGTTTTTCTCAAGACAAGTTTTTGGTGGATAGAATGGCAGTGCCATTAACCCCTTGTGGTAATTTATTGGCAGTGGGCACAGATGCAGAAGAGAACAGGAATACATCTATTAGGCTTGCAGACAATCAGGATCAGAGAATTCATTCTCTATATGCTTTCTAGCTCTAGAGTGGAATAACAATGGAGAATTCTGGATCTGAGGTCAGAAGAAATGGAACTGAATTTTAATCATGTCCCTTATTAAGTCATTTCATTTCTCTAAATACTGTTTCTTCTTCTATGGAATGTGGGTTATTTTGATGTTTAAGTGAGAGAATGTATGGGAAGGGGTCTGGCACACAGTAGGTACTCAATATATGCTCAAGTTTGATTATTCACTTTTCAGTAAATGTTGGCATAATGCAGCAAAATATTGCTATGCCAGTAGCCATGTGTCTTAACAGCTGTAACCCTAAGGATGGATGACAAGAAGAAGCAAGCAAAAAAGGCATTATTATCAACAGATTTATCCTTATAACAGAGCCCTTATCTTGTGTATTTCCACTTTCATCCACTTTTTCAGCATCCCAAGAAGATTCCCTTTATTTTTACTTTTAAAACATCAGCAAAAGGAAAATAGCCTAAAGATAATACAGAAATAGTAAACTAAACTTCTCAGAGGTTTCTTGTCTCATCAAATATTATTCTACTAACTCTCTGGAGAATTCCTCTCATTCACATACTATCAGCTATTCTGTCTGCTGAATTGGTGAGACTACTTTGAATGTTACCTACCCAAACCAACACACTTAGGAGAGAAGGTAAACATCATATTGGTTCTTTAAGTTCTTTATCATTTTCCACTGTGGCTACATATTCTTTCTTTGCTTTTGACTTCAAACCCTCCCAGGCTATCTCACCTCACTCACCTTCTTCCCTGTTTATAACTGAAAATCAGGAACATCTTTTCCTAGCCTCCCACTTCCCCTCCTGTCATTTTCAGCAGAGACTTCCTCCACACTGCCCTCTGCATGTGAAAAGCCTTCCAGCCTCCCAGCCTCCCACTCTCCATTCATCAAGGTACACACTTCTCCCATTCACAATTCATTTTAAGTTGTCCGTCCCTTCCAAAGCTCCTTTTCTTGATGTGGATTCCCCTCCTGCTCTAATATACTCCACCATCACAGTCACCATAGAGCCCCCTCCCCCCCTCCCCAATCCTCAGAAATTGGGGGGCAGGGGGGAGGGGCGAGGAAACCTGTGTTTGCATACAGACCCAGACAGGGAGGAATAGAGCCTAGCATTAAACTTCATCTCATCTTTGAAAAAGAAAAGGAAAAACATTTGATACAAATATTTCCAGAGCCTGGAAACAAGCACGCTTTGAAAAAAATCTAGCTGAAGGGATGAATGAATGAATGGATGGATGGATGATTGAGATCTCTGTGGCACTTTTCTCGGATGCCCCTCCTTCTTCCTGCTCCTGGCATGGTTCCTGTTTAATTCAGCGTCAGTGAGCGAGTGCGCTTCCCCGCTTTGCCTCTGTCTCCACTCCCTGCCCCTTCGTTACAACCTCTTGACTGGAGCCTAAACCTCCTGGCCAAAGGGCATGCCACTTCTCTCACGAATGCTTTGTGACTTCAGCAGCCTAACAGCTTGCTCCTTAGGGGCGCAGCTTTGCATTCTGCCAGCTCTGCCCCTCCCCGGACCCCCGAAACACCCAGCCACGTTGCACAAAAGGATGACTGATTCCCCCACACTCAACGAAATCCACCTGGTGATCCCTGTGCCTGCCCCTTTCCTTGCGCTTGTAAACCTAGGTGCTCAAAAAAGAAACGCGGTTTCCCTCTTCTCCCTGCAGAAAAAGAAACAACCATTCCAGGGCTCGGTCCTGGTTCATAAAATCAGAAAACTTTTTATATTAATTTTATTAGAAAACCCCACCCGAGACAGCAGGGACCTCTTTGTTTGCATCCCAAGGGGACGGAGGGGTTTTTAGAGCCTTTGCAGCCCGGGGCAGAGGGGAAGTGACAAGCCCTTGGGAGGTCTGTCCCCGAGAAGACTCACCCAGGACGTTCCCAATGAGAGCCACGACGAACACGATGATGTACCCGGCGATCAGGACCCACTCATATTCTTTCGGGTGTAGGTATTCCCTCCACAGGTACCGCAGGAATTCCTCGTCGTCATAGTCGGTGGGGTTTAAAAAGGGCTCTTGAGTTTCATTGAGCTCCGAAGCAGATGACCAGTTGCGACAAGGGGGGGAGTCCTCCAATTTGGTGCCGGACATCACGGGCTCCGGTCCGGTTCCGCTCAGTGCTGCAAGCTCCTCTTCGCCTGCCCCATGAGCACTGGTGATTTGCGGGGTGGGAAAGGCTGCGCGGAGAGGCGAGAAGGGGCTCCAACAGCAGAAAATGACGTGAAAAGTTACTGAGCCAATGCCTCCGGAGTCTTATGCCCGGCAACTTCTGCGGCGGCTTAGCTGTCTTTGCAGGAGATTTTGCACGGAGAAGACAGGCGGCTGAGAAACTAGGGACCGGGCACTGGAGGCTGCAGCAGTGACACCAGGAGGAGAAAGCTACCTCAGGCTTAGCTCAAGCTCGATTCCTCCTCATTCCAGCACGGAGTCCGCAGCCCACAGCCTCCTCCCGCGTTGAGGGAGAGCCGAAACTGAAGGGAAAAAAAAAAAAAAAAGTAATGAAAATTAATTTAACCTGTTTCTTTGTGGGTTAAACCTCTTTTTCTACCTTTTTCTCTATTTTCAACGTGCAGTTTCTTTAAACCATACCCAGACATGTAAGTCTGTGGACATGGCAAAAAGGTCAACACAGGGTTAATACAGGACATGATGCATTTGTCTTTGTAATGCAAATATAAAAATATAAGTAGGAGCCACCGTGTTTCCCCAAGCAGGACAATACAAAAGTCATTTCAGGCAAATGTTTTAACATTTAATATAAATGTATTTTAACATTTAATATTTGCCAACTTAGCACTTCCTGAGTCTTTAAGGAAACTCCTTCCTCCTCTTCTCAAAATTGGAGAATGAGACCATTTTTGAATATACCCCAAATATATCCATTTTGAAGGGTCTACTTAAGCTGGAATTTGTATTTGCAACAGAAACTGTCATATGAAATACAGCAGGAAATCTGTGAAGGACACTAAGAATCATGAATGCTATCACAGTTAATGTTGTCAAGCAACAGAGACCACTAATATATTAAACAGTATTAGACAGATTCTCCGTAGGATGTGAGAATATAAGCAGAATTGCTCTTTCTGGTGAATACCACATCTCATTGATCTTTCTTCTCATTGATTCCTGGCTGATGTCACCTGCCATTCTCTCATGAATTGTTTTGATCTCTGAGACTAAGTATTCTGGGATTTGTCAGCATATGAGTTTATGATCCTTTCATTCTTAACCACGGCAGAAATATTGCATTTGATTATTTACAATCTTGGATTTGGGAAGGGACTGGGAATAATCTTGCCTGAACTTCAAATTAATAACAGAAGCCTCTGATAACATTGTTGCCATATCCACATCCAGTCTGGATATAGCCACCACAATTCACTCAACCTTCACCATGACAGGACTTCTCTAAAGGTGAGAAAACCGTTCCTTACATGATTAAACCAAGGTCTCAAACCATGAGTTGCCTTCCTGAGTCTATTACCTCTAATACCTAGTTGCATCTTGGTGCTACACAGAATAAGTCTTCCACATGCCAATCCTTCACATATTCAAAATAAGCATCATAGCCCCAATCTCCCTTTTCCTGCTCCCTATGTTCAATTTTTTCCCCAATTTCCTCCATTGTTTTTCAAATGACACTATCTCCACATCAATCTTCGCTTGGTCTTCCTTTAGACAATTGTCAATATCTTGCAAAATATGCAACTGAGAGGAAATACAGTAATCTGGTTTGGGTCTTGTTAGTACAAAAGGTACATTGTTCTTTGAATGCAACCAATATTTGTATCTAATTATTTCTTAATAGTACTTTACAGTTTATAAAATTCTTTCATATACATTATTTTAAAACCCTTGAGGGTTTGGCTATTACTAACCCCATTTTATAGATAAGGAGACTATTCCTGAATAAATTAAATGATTTACCAAATATTAAGTGATTAATGAGTAGCAAAACCATCCAGTTCTTTCTTCTGATTGCAATCCAGTACTTCTACAGAGGTCATGTTTCATTAAAAAATACTACCGGCATATTTTCCCAATCTGCAGTAAAATTTCTTTTTAAGAGAAGAGCATAAATGGACATTTTATTTTATTTGCCAGATATTTACTGAGTGCTCTTATTCTACTCATAGTGATACAAGTTAAACAGGTTGTTGTTTTCATGCATTTTACTTTCTAGGAAGTTAGATAGGAAACAAATCAAAAAATAAATATATAAAAATACTAGGAATGAATAAGTGCTATGATGAAAACCAAACAGGGTGAAATGATGGTGAGGACAGAATCCCAAAGGCCATATTACAAATGAGTGATGAACAAGGCCTCTGTGAAGCGATCATATATAAGTAGGAGACCAAAATAATATACGCATATATTAATTTAATTTTGTTAATTTGAAGCTTAAACAGATCTTCTTAAATGTTAATGCTGTTATCCAAAGCATTAGCCATTTCTCCAGACCTGTTGTCACCAGTAAATTTAAC